>NW_023396729.1:0-154199 GCF_011125445.2 Fundulus heteroclitus | reverse complement strand
TTTACAAAGATACAGCAAATGTGTGTTAACTGAGAAGGACTTTGCATTGGTCCAAGACTTTCTGACACATGGGGCAAAATCCAGAAACCTAATGCTTAAAGGTAAAACCACTTGGTCAGAAAAGAATGGCTCGGTATGATTAGTCGGCAATTTTCTATTCCTTACTGTGTTTGCTTCAATAGTTAGCCATGCTGACTACTCAAACCAGTGAAAGGGCAGAAGTGCAGGGTTTCTGTAGTGTAGTGGTCATCACGTTTGCTTTACACGCAAAAGGTCCCAGGTTCCAGACCTGGCAGAAACATTTATTGAAACCAATGAGTTTCAAGAGTATGATTAGTATATTTGGCATTGATCATACCAGATTCATCTTAATTGTATGTCACTTCAAAAGGATACTAAAAGAAGTTTGGAAGTTGTGATGGTTAGAACCATAGTCTCCAAACCCAGTGTTCCCACTGACCAATTAAATGGAACCTTGTTTTCATGTTTGATGGTTCCTTAGAATTTACCCCACCAGTGCAATATTGACAACAAACCTCTCCTTAACAAGAGAACCGTAGATTCCCACCCGGTGTTCGCATTGAGCAATTTAATGGAACCTTGTTTGCTCCGGTGATGATCCCTTAGTATTGTCTGCCAGAGCAATATTGACAACAAAATGTCCCCTTCACAAATGATGGAACCTATATTCGAGTTTTGCGTGAATTTCAATTTCTTGACTCATTTAGTTATTGCATTAAGTTAATCCAACGTTTTACAAATACAGCAAAATGTGTGTGTAACTGAGAAGGACTTTGCATTGGTCCAAGACTTTCTGACACATGGGAAAAATCCAGAAACCTAATGCTTAAAGGTATAAACCACTTGGTCAAAAAAGAATGGCTCGGTATGATTAGTCGGCATTTTTCTATTCCTTACCTGTGTTGCTTCAATAGTTAGCCATGCTGACTACTCAACCAGTGAAAGGGCAGAAGTGCAGGGTTTCTGTAGTGTAGTGGTCATCACGTTTGCTTTACACACAAAAGTCCCAGGTTCAAGACCTGGCAGAAACAATTTATGTGAAACCAATGAGTTCAAGAGTATGATTAGAGTATATTTGGCATTGATCATACCAGATTCATCTTAAATTCTATGTCACTTCAAAGGATACTAAAAGAAGTTTGGAAGTTGTGATGGTTAGAACCATAGTCTCCAAACCCAGTGTTCCCACTGACCAATTAAATGGAACCTTGTTTTCATGTTTGATGGTTCCTTAGAATTTACCACCAGTGCAATATTGACAACAAAACCTGTCCCTTAACAAGAGAACCGTAGATTCCCAACCCGGTGTTCGCATTGAGCAATTTAATGGAACCTTGTTTGCTCCGGTGATGATCCCTTAGTAATTGTCTGCCAGAGCAATATTGACAACAAATGTCCCCTTCACAAATGATGGAAACCTATATTAAGTTTTGCGTGAATTTCAATTTCTTGATCTTCATTTAGTTATTGCATTAAGTTAATACAACGTTTTTACAAGATACAGCAAAATGTGTGTGTAACTGAGAAGGTACTTTGCATTGGTCCAAGACTTTCTGACACATGGAAAAATCAGAAACCTAATGGCTTAAAGGTATAAACACCTTGGTCAGAAAAAGAATGGGCTCGGTATGAATTAGTTGGCAATTTTCTATTCCTTAACCTGTGTTGCTTCAATAGTTAGCCATGCTGACTACTCAACCCAGTAAAAGGGCAGAAGTGCAGGGTTTCTGGTAGTGTAGTGGTCATCACGTTTGCTTTACACGCAAAAGGTCCCAGGTTCAAGACCTGGCAGAAACAATTTATTTGAAACCAATGAGTTTCAAGAGTATGATTAGAGTATATTTGGCATTGATCATACCAGATTCATCTTAATTGTATGTCACTCTTCAAAGGAGTACTAAAAGAAGTTTGGAAGTTGTGATGGTTAGAACCATAGTCTCCAACCCAGGTTCCCACTGACCAATTAAATGGAACCTTGTTTTCATGTTTGATGGTTCCTTAGAATTTACCACCAGTGCAATATTGACAACAAAACCTCTCCTTAACAAGAGAACCGTAGATTCCCAACCCGGTGTTCGCATTGGGCAATTTAATGGAACCTTGTTTGCTCCGGTGATGATCCCTTAGTATTGTCTGCCAGAGCAATATTGACAACAAAATGTCCCCTTCACAAATGATGGAAACCTATATTAGAGTTTTGTGTGAATTTCAATTTCTTGACTCATTTAGTTATTGCATTAAGTTAATACAACGTTTTACAAAGATACAGCAAAATGTGTGTGTAACTGAGAAGGACTTTGCATTGGTCCAAGACTTTCTGACACATGGGAAAAATCCAGAAACCTAATGCTTAAAGGTATAAACCACTTGGTCAGAAAAAGAATGGCTCGGTATGATTAGTCGGCAATTTTCTATTCCTTACCTGTGTTGCTTCAATAGTTAGCCATGCTGACTACTCAACCAGTGAAAGGGCAGAAGTGCAGGGTTTTCTGTAGTGTAGTGGTCATCACGTTTGCTTTACACGCAAAAGGTCCCAGGTTCAAGACCTGGCAGAAACAATTTATTGAAACCAATGAGTTTCAAGAGTATGATTAGAGTATATTTGGCATTGATCATACCAGATCATCTTAAATTCTATGTCACTTCAAAGGATACTAAAAGAAGTTTAGAAGTTGTGATGGTTAGAACCATAGTCTCCAAACCCAGTGTTCCCACTGACCAATTAAATGGAACCTTGTTTTCATGTTTGATGGTTCCTTAGAATTTACCACCAGTGCAATATTGACAACAAAAACCTCTCCTTAACAAGAGAACCGTAGATTCCAACCCGGTGTTCGCATTGAGCAATTTAATGGAACCTTGTTTGCTCCGGTGATGATCCCTTAGTATTGTCTGCCAGAGCAATATTGACAACAAAATGTCCCCTTCACAAATGATGGAAACCTATATTAGAGTTTTGCGTGAATTTCAATTTCTTGACTCATTTAGTTATTGCATTAAGTTAATACAACGTTTTACAAAGATACAGCAAAATGTGTGTGTAACTGAGAAGGACTTTGCATTGGTCCCAAGACTTTCTGACACATGGGAAAAATCCAGAAACCTAATGCTTAAGGTATAAACCACTTGGTCAGAAAAAGAATGGCTCGGTATGATTAGTCGGCAATTTTCTATTCCTTACCTGTGTTGCTTCAATAGTTAGCCATGCTGACTACTCAACCAGTGAAAGGGCAGAAGTGCAGGGTTTTCTGTAGTGTAGTGGTCATCACGTTTGCTTTACACGCAAAAGGTCCCAGGTTCAAGACCTGGCAGAAACAATTTTTTGAGACCAATGAGTTTCAAGAGTATGATTAGAGTATATTTGGCATTGATCATACCAGATTCATCTTAATTGTATGTCACTTCAAAGGATACTAAAAGAAGTTTGGAAGTTGTGATGGTTAGAACCATAGTCTCCAAACCCAGTGTTCCCACTGACCAATTAAATGGAACCTTGTTTTCATGTTTGATGGTTCCTTAGAATTTACCACCAGTGCAATATTGACAACAAAACCTCTCCTTAACAAGAGAACCGTAGATTCCCAACCCGGTGTTCGCATTGAGCAATTTAATGGAACCTTGTTTGCTCCGGTGATGATCCCTTAGTATTGTCTGCCAGAGCAATATTGACAACAAAATGTCCCCTTCACAAATGATGGAAACCTATATTAGAGTTTTGCGTGAATTTCAATTTCTTGACTCATTTAGTTATTGCATTAAGTTAATACAACGTTTTACAAAGATACAGCAAAATGTGTGTGTAACTGAGAAGGACTTTGCATTGGTCCAAGACTTTCTGACACATGGGAAAAATCCAGAAACCTAATGCTTGAAGGTATAAACCACTTAATCAGAAAAAGAATGGCTCGGTATGATTAGTCAGCAATTTTCTATTCCTTACCTGTGTTGCTTCAATAGTTAGCCATGCTGACTACTCAACCAGTGAAAGGGCAGAAGTGCAGGGTTTCTGTAGTGTAGTGGTCATCACGTTTGCTTTACACGCAAAAGGTCCCAGGTTCAAGACCTGGCAGAAACAATTTATTGAGACCAATGAGTTTCAAGAGTATATTTGGCATTGATCATACCAGATTCATCTTAAATTCTATGTCACTTCAAAGGATACTAAAAGAAGTTTAGAAGTTGTGATGGTTAGGACCATAGTCTCCAAACCCAGTGTTCCCACTGACCAATTGAATGGAACCTTGTTTTCCTGTTTGATGGTTCCTTAGAATTTACCACCAGTGCAATATTGACAACAAAACCTCTCCTTAACAAGACAACCTTAGATTCCCAACCCGGTGTTCGCATTGAGCAATTTAATGGAACCTTGTTTGCTCCGGTGATGATCCCTTAGTATTGTCTGCCAGAGCAATATAGACAAAAAAATGTCCCCTTCACATCTGATGGAAACCTATATTAGAGTTTTGCGTGAATTTCAATTTCTTGACTCATTTGGTTATTGCGTTAAGCTAATTCAACGTTTTACAAAGATACAGCAAAATGTGTGTGTGTAACTGAGAAGGACTTTGCATTGGTCCAAGACCTTCTGACGTACGGGAAAAATCCAGAAACCTAATGCTTAAAGGTATAAACCACTTGGTCAGAAAAAGAATGGCTCGGTATGATTAGTCGGCAATTTTCTATTCCTTACCTGTGTTGCTTCAATAGTTAGCCATGCTGACTACTCAACCAGTGAAAGGGCAGAATTGCAGGGTTTCTGTAGTGTAGTGGTCATCACGTTTGCTTTACACGCAAAAGGTCCCAGGTTCAAGACCTGGCAGAAACAATTTATTGAAACCAATGAGTTTCAAGAGTATGATTAGAGTATATTTGGCATTGATCATACCAGATTCATCTTAAATTCTATGTCACTTCAAAGGATACTAAAGAAGTTTAGAAGTTGTGATGGTTAGAACCCATAGTCTCCAAACCCAGTATTCCCACTGAACAATTTAATGGAACCTTGTTTTCATGTTTGATGGTTCCTTAGAATTTACCACCAGTGCAATATTGACAACAAAACCTCTCCTTAACAAGAGAACCGTAGATTTCCAACCAGGTGTTCGCATTGATCAATTTATTGGAACCTTGTTTGCTCCGGTGATGATCCCTTAGTATTGTCTGCCAGAGCAATATTGACAACAAAATGTCCCCTTTACAACTGATGGAAACCTATATTAGAGTTTTGCGTGAATTTCAATTTCTTGACTCATTTGGTTATTGCATTAAGTTAATTCAACATTTTACAAAGATACAGCAAAATGTGTGTGTAACTGAGAAGGACTTTGCATTGGTCCAAGACTTTCTGACACACGGGAAAAATCCAGAAACCTAATGCTTAAAGGTATAAACCACTTGGTCAGAAAAGGATTGCTCGGTATGATTAGTCGGCAATTTTCTATTCCTTACTTGTGTTGCTTCAATAGTTAGCCATGCTGACTACTCAACCAGTGAAAGGGCAGAAGTGCAGGGTTTCTGTAGTGTAGTGGTCATCATGTTTGCTTTACACGCAAAAGGTCCCAGGTTCAAGACCTGGCAGAAACAATTTATTGAGACCAATGAGTTTCAAGAGTATGATTAGAGTATATTTGGCATTGATCATACCAGATTCATCTTAAATTCTATGTCACTTCAAAGGATACTAAAGAAGTTTAGAAGTTGTGATGCTTAGGACCATAGTCTCCAAACCCAGTGTTCCCACTGACCAATTTAATGGAACCTTGTTTTCATGTTTGATGGTTCCTTAGAATTTACCACCAGTGCAATATTGACAACAAAACCTGTCCTTAACAAGAGAACCGTAGATTCCCAACCCGGTGTTCGCATTGAGCAATTTATTGGAACCTTGTTTGCTCCGGTGATGATCCCTTAGTATTGTCTGCCAGAGCAATATTGACAACAAAATGTCCCCTTTACAACTGATGGAAACCTATATTAGAGTTTTGCGTGAATTTCAATTTCTTGACTCATTTGGTTATTGTGTTAAGTTAATTCAACGTTTTACAAAGATACAGCAAAATGTGTGTGTAACTGAGAAGGACTTTGCATTGGTCCAAGACTTTCTGACACACAGGAAAAATCCAGAAACCTAATGCTTAAAGGTATAAACCACTTGGTCAGAAAAAGAATGGCTCGGTATGATTAGTCTGCAATTTTCTATTCCTTACCTGTGTTGCTTCAATAGTTAGCCATGCTGACTACTCAACCAGTGAAAGGGCAGAAGTGCAGGGTTTCTGTAGTGTAGTGGTCATCACGTTTGCTTTACACGCAAAAGGTCCCAGGTTCAAGACCTGGCAGAAACAATTTATTGAGACCAATGAGTTTCAAGAGTATGATTAGAGTATATTTGGCATTGATCATACCAGATTCATCTTAAATTCTATGTCACTTCAAAGGATACTAAAAGAAGTTTAGAAGTTGTGATGGTTAGAACCATAGTCTCCAAACCCAGTGTTCCCACTGACCAATTAAATGGAACCTTGTTTTCATGTTTGATGGTTCCTTAGAATTTACCACCAGTG
Source organism: Fundulus heteroclitus (assembly GCF_011125445.2). Lineage (NCBI taxonomy): Eukaryota > Metazoa > Chordata > Actinopteri > Cyprinodontiformes > Fundulidae > Fundulus > Fundulus heteroclitus. The sequence goes on along the minus strand of NW_023396729.1, from coordinate 147,618 downwards.
CACTATTGACAACAAAACCTCTCCTTAACAAGAGAACCGTAGATTCCCAACCCGGTGTTCGCATTGAGCAATTTAATGGAACCTTGTTTGCTCCGGTGATGATCCCTTAGTATTGTCTGCCAGAGCAATATTGACAACAAAATGTCCCCTTCACAAATGATGGAAACCTATATTAGAGTTTTGCGTGAATTTCAATTTCTTGACTCATTTAGTTATTGCATTAAGTTAATACAACGTTTTACAAAGATACAGCAAAATGTGTGTGTAACTGAGAAGGACTTTGCATTGGTCCAAGACTTTCTGACACACAGGAAAAATTAAGAAACCTAATGCTTAAAGGTATAAACCACTTAATCAGAAAAAGAATGGCTCGGTATGATTAGTCAGCAATTTTCTATTCCTTACCTGTGTTGCTTCAATAGTTAGCCATGCTGACTACTCAACCAGTGAAAGGGCAGAAGTGCAGGGTTTCTGTAGTGTAGTGGTCATCACGTTTGCTTTACATGCAAAAGGTCCCAGGTTCAAGACCTGGCAGAAACAATTTATTGAAACCAATGAGTTTCAAGAGTATGATTAGAGTATATTTGGCATTGATCATACCAGATTCATCTTAATTGTATGTCACTTCAAAGGATACTAAAAGAAGTTTGGAAGTTGTGATGGTTAGAACCATAGTCTCCAAACCCAGTGTTCCCACTGATCAATTTAATGGAACCTTGTTTTCATGTTTGATGGTTCCTTAGAATTTACCACCAGTGCAATATTGACAACAAAACCTCTCCTTAACAAGAGAACCGTAGTTCCCAACCTGGTGTTCGCATTGAGCAAATTAATGGAACCTTGTTTGCTCTGGTGATGATCCCTTTGTATTGTGTGCCAGAGCAATATTGACAACAGAATGTCCCCTTCACAAATGATGGAAACCTATATTAGAGTTTTGCGTGAATTTCATTTTCTTGACTCATTTGGTTATTGCGTTAAGCTAATTCAACGTTTTACAAAGATACAGCAAAATGTGTGTGTAACTGAGAAGGACTTTGCATTGGTCCAAGACCTTCTGACGTACGGGAAAAATCCAGAAACCTAATGCTTAAAGGTATAAACCACTTGGTCAGAAAAAGAATGGCTCGGTATGATTAGTCGGCAATTTTCTATTCCTTACCTGTGTTGCTTCAATAGTTAGCCATGCTGACTACTCAACCAGTGAAAGGGCAGAAGTGCAGGGTTTCTGTAGTGTAGTGGTCATCACGTTTGCTTTACATGCAAAAGGTCCCAGGGTCAAGACCTGGCAGAAACAATTTATTGAGACCAATGAGTTTCAAGAGTATGATTAGAGTATATTTGGCATTGATCATACCAGATTCATCTTAAATTCTATGTCACTTCAAAGGATACTAAAAGAAGTTTAGAAGTTGTGATGCTTAGGACCATAGTCTGCAAACCCAGTGTTCCCACTGACCAATTTAATGGAACCTTGTTTTCATGTTTGATGGTTCCTTAGAATTTACCACCAGTGCAATATTGACAACAAAACCTGTCCTTAACAAGAGAACCGTAGATTCCCAACCCGGTGTTCGCATTGAGCAATTTATTGGAACCTTGTTTGCTCCGGTGATGATCCCTTAGTATTGTCTGCCAGAGCAATATTGACAACAAAATGTCCCCTTTACAACTGATGGAAACCTATATTAGAGTTTTGCGTGAATTTCAATTTCTTGACTCATTTGGTTATTGTGTTAAGTTAATTCAACATTTTACAAAGATACAGCAAAATGTGTGTGTAACTGAGAAGGACTTTGCATTTGTCCAAGACTTTCTGACACACGGGAAAAATCCAGAAACCTAATGCTTAAAGGTATAAACCACTTGGTCAGAAAAAGAATGGCTCGGTATGATTAGTTTGCAATTTTCTATTCCTTACCTGTGTTGCTTCAATAGTTAGCCATGCTGACTACTCAACCAGTGAAAGGGCAGAAGTGCAGGGTTTCTGTAGTGTAGTGGTCATCACGTTTGCTTTACACGCAAAAGGTCCCAGGGTCAAGACCTGGCAGAAACAATTTATTGAGACCAATGAGTTTCAAGAGTATGATTAGAGTATATTTGGCATTGATCATACCAGATTCATCTTAAATTCTATGTCACTTCAAAGGATACTAAAAGAAGTTTAGAAGTTGTGATGCTTAGGACCATAGTCTCCAAACCCAGTGTTCCCACTGACCAATTTAATGGAACCTTGTTTTCATGTTTGATGGTTCCTTAGAATTTACCACCAGTGCAATATTGACAACAAAACCTGTCCTTAACAAGAGAACCGTAGATTCCCAACCCAGTGTTCGCATTGAGCAATTTATTGGAACCTTGTTTGCTCCGGTGATGATCCCTTAGTATTGTCTGCCAGAGCAATATTGACAACAAAATGTCCCCTTACAACTGATGGAAACCTATATTAGAGTTTTGCGTGAATTTCAATTTCTTGACTCATTTGGTTATTGTGTTAAGTTAATTCAACATTTTACAAAGATACAGCAAAATGTGTGTGTAACTGAGAAGGACTTTGCATTGGTCCAAGACTTTCTGACACACGGGAAAAATCCAGAAACCTAATGCTTAAAGGTATAAACCACTTGGTCAGAAAAAGAATGGCTCGGTATGATTAGTTGGCAATTTTCTATTCCTTACCTGTGTTGCTTCAATAGTTAGCCATGCTGACTACTCAACCAGTGAAAGGGCAGAAGTGCAGGGTTTCTGTAGTGTAGTGGTCATCACGTTTGCTTTACACGCAAAAGGTCCCACGGTCAAGACCTGGCAGAAACAATTTATTGAAACCAATGAGTTTCAAGAGTATGATTAGAGTATATTTGGCATTGATCATACCAGATTCATCTTAAATTCTATGTCACTTCAAAGGATACTAAAAAAAGTTTAGAAGTTGTGATGGTTAGAACCATAGTCTCCAAACCCAGTATTCCCACTGAACAATTTAATGGAACCTTGTTTTCATGTTTGATGGTTCCTTAGAATTTACCACCAGTGCAATATTGACAACAAAACCTCTCCTTAACAAGAGAACCGTAGTTCTCTACCTGGTGTTCGCATTGAGCAAATTAATGGAACCTTGTTTGCTCTGGTGATGATCCCTTTGTATTGTGTGCCAGAGCAATATTGACAACAGAATGTCCCCTTCACAAATGATGGAAACCTATATTAGAGTTTTGCGTGAATTTCAATTTCTTGACTCATTTAGTTATTGCATTAAGTTAATACAACGTTTTACAAAGATACAGCAAAATGTGTGTGTAACTGAGAAGGACTTTGCATTGGTCCAAGACTTTCTGACACATGGGAAAAATCCAGAAACCTAATGCTTAAAGGTATAAACCACTTGGTCAGAAAAAGAATGGCTCGGTATGATTAGTCGGCAATTTTCTATTCCTTACCTGTGTTGCTTCAATAGTTAGCCATGCTGACTACTCAACCAGTGAAAGGGCAGAAGTGCAGGGTTTCTGTAGTGTAGTGGTCATCACGTTTGCTTTACACGCAAAAGGTCCCAGGTTCAAGACCTGGCAGAAACAATTTATTGAAACCAATGAGTTTCAAGAGTATGATTAGAGTATATTTGGCATCGATCATACCAGATTCATCTTAAATTCTATGTCACTTCAAAGGATACTAAAAGAAGTTTAGAAGTTGTGATGGTTAGAACCATAGTCTCCAAACCCAGTATTCCCACTGAACAATTTAATGGAACCTTGTTTTCATGTTTGATGGTTCCTTAGAATTTACCACCAGTGCAATATTGACAACAAAACCTCTCCTTAACAAGAGAACCGTAGATTTCCAACCAGGTGTTCGCATTGATCAATTTATTGGAACCTTGTTTGCTCCGGTGATGATCCCTTAGTATTGTCTGCCAGAGCAATATTGACAACAAAATGTCCCCTTTACAACTGATGGAAACCTATATTAGAGTTTTGCGTGAATTTCAATTTCTTGACTCATTTGGTTATTGCATTAAGTTAATTCAACATTTTACAAAGATACAGCAAAATGTGTGTGTAACTGAGAAGGACTTTGCATTGGTCCAAGACTTTCTGACACACGGGAAAAATCCAGAAACCTAATGCTTAAAGGTATAAACCACTTGGTCAGAAAAGGATTGCTCGGTATGATTAGTCGGCAATTTTCTATTCCTTACTTGTGTTGCTTCAATAGTTAGCCATGCTGACTACTCAACCAGTGAAAGGGCAGAAGTGCAGGGTTTCTGTAGTGTAGTGGTCATCACGTTTGCTTTACACGCAAAAGGTCCCAGGTTCAAGACCTGACAGAAACAATTTATTGAGACCAATGAGTTTCAAGAGTATGATTAGAGTATATTTGGCATTGATCATACCAGATTCATCTTAAATTCTATGTCACTTCAAAGGATACTAAAAGAAGTTTAGAAGTTGTGATGCTTAGGACCATAGTCTCCAAACCCAGTGTTCCCACTGACCAATTTAATGGAACCTTGTTTTCATGTTTGATGGTTCCTTAGAATTTACCACCAGTGCAATATTGACAACAAAACCTGTCCTTAACAAGAGAACCGTAGATTCCCAACCCGGTGTTCGCATTGAGCAATTTATTGGAACCTTGTTTGCTCCGGTGATGATCCCTTAGTATTGTCTGCCAGAGCAATATTGACAACAAAATGTCCCCTTTACAACTGATGGAAACCTATATTAGAGTTTTGCGTGAATTTCAATTTCTTGACTCATTTGGTTATTATGTTAAGTTAATTCAACGTTTTACAAAGATACAGCAAAATGTGTGTGTAACTGAGAAGGACTTTGCATTGGTCCAAGACTTTCTGACACACGGGAAAAATCCAGAAACCTAATGCTTAAAGGTATAAACCACTTGGTCAGAAAAAGAATGGCTCGGTATGATTAGTCAGCAATTTTCTATTCCTTACCTATAGTGCTTCAATAGTTAGCCATGCTGACTACTCAACCAGTGAAAGGGCAGAAGTGCAGGGTTTCTGTAGTGTAGTGGTCATCACGTTTGCTTTACACGCAAAAGGTCCCAGGTTCAAGACCTGGCAGAAACAATTTATTGAGACCAATGAGTTTCAAGAGTATGATTAGAGTATATTTGGCATTGATCATACCAGATTCATCTTAAATTCTATGTCACTTCAAAGGATACTAAAAGAAGTTTAGAAGTTGTGATGGTTAGGACCATAGTCTCCAAACCCAGTGTTCCCACTGACCAATTGAATGGAACCTTGTTTTCCTGTTTGATGGTTCCTTAGAATTTACCACCAGTGCAATATTGACAACAAAACCTCTCCTTAACAAGACAACCTTAGATTCCCAACCCGGTGTTCGCATTGAGCAATTTAATGGAACCTTGTTTGCTCCGGTGATGATCCCTTAGTATTGTCTGCCAGAGCAATATAGACAAAAAAATGTCCCCTTCACATCTGATGGAAACCTATATTAGAGTTTTGCGTGAATTTCAATTTCTTGACTCATTTGGTTATTGCGTTAAGCTAATTCAACGTTTTACAAAGATACAGCAAAATGTGTGTGTAACTGAGAAGGACTTTGCATTGGTCCAAGACCTTCTGACGTACGGGAAAAATCCAGAAACCTAATGCTTAAAGGTATAAACCACTTGGTCAGAAAAAGAATGGCTCGGTATGATTAGTCGGCAATTTTCTATTCCTTACCTGTGTTGCTTCAATAGTTAGCCATGCTGACTACTCAACCAGTGAAAGGGCAGAATTGCAGGGTTTCTGTAGTGTAGTGGTCATCACGTTTGCTTTACACGCAAAAGGTCCCAGGTTCAAGACCTGGCAGAAACAATTTATTGAGACCAATGAGTTTCAAGAGTATGATTAGAGTATATTTGGCATTGATCATACCAGATTCATCTTAAATTCTATGTCACTTCAAAGGATACTAAAAGAAGTTTAGAAGTTGTGATGGTTAGAACCATAGTCTCCAAACCCAGTATTCCCACTGAACAATTTAATGGAACCTTGTTTTCATGTTTGATGGTTCCTTAGAATTTACCACCAGTGCAATATTGACAACAAAACCTCTCCTTAACAAGAGAACCGTAGATTTCCAACCAGGTGTTCGCATTGATCAATTTATTGGAACCTTGTTTGCTCCGGTGATGATCCCTTAGTATTGTCTGCCAGAGCAATATTGACAACAAAATGTCCCCTTTACAACTGATGGAAACCTATATTAGAGTTTTGCGTGAATTTCAATTTCTTGACTCATTTGGTTATTGCATTAAGTTAATTCAACGTTTTACCAAGATACAGCAAAATGTGTGTGTAACTGAGAAGGACTTTGCATTTGTCCAAGACTTTCTGACACACGGGAAAAATCCAGAAACCTAATGCTTAAAGGTATAAACCACTTGGTCAGAAAAGGATTGCTCGGTATGATTAGTCGGCAATTTTCTATTCCTTACTTGTGTTGCTTCAATAGTTAGCCATGCTGACTACTCAACCAGTGAAAGGGCAGAAGTGCAGGGTTTCTGTAGTGTAGTGGTCATCACGTTTGCTTTACACGCAAAAGGTCCCAGGTTCAAGACCTGGCAGAAACAATTTATTGAGACCAATGAGTTTCAAGAGTATGATTAGAGTATATTTGGCATTGATCATACCAGATTCATCTTAAATTCTATGTCACTTCAAAGTATACTAAAAGAAGTTTAGAAGTTGTGATGGTTAGGACCATAGTCTCCAAACCCAGTGTTCCCACTTACCAATTTAATGGAACCTTGTTTTCATGTTTGATGGTTCCTTAGAATTTACCACCAGTGCAATATTGACAACAAAACCTCTCCTTAACAAGAGAACCGTAGATTCCCAACCCGGTGTTCGCATTGAGCAATTTATTGGAACCTTGTTTGCTCCGGTGATGATCCCTTAGTATTGTCTGCCAGAGCAATATTGACAACAAAATGTCCCCTTTACAATTGATGAAAACCTATATTAGAGTTTTGCGTGAATTTCAATTTCTTGACTCATTTGGTTATTGCATTAAGTTAATTCAACGTTTTACAAAGATACAGCAAAATGTGTGTGTAACTGAGAAGGACTTTGCATTGGTCCAAGACTTTCTGACACATGGGAAAAATCCAGAAACCTAATGCTTAAAGGTATAAACCACTTGGTCAGAAAAAGAATGGCTCGGTATGATTAGTCGGCAATTTTCTATTCCTTACCTGTGTTGCTTCAATAGTTAGCCATGCTGACTACTCAACCAGTGAAAGGGCAGAGGTGCAGAGTTTCTGTAGTGTAGTGGTCATCACGTTTGCTTTACACGCAAAAGGTCCCAGGTTCAAGACCTGGCAGAAACAATTTATTGAGACCAATGAGTTTCAAGAGTATGATTAGAGTATATTTGGCATTGATCATACCAGATTCATCTTAAATTCTATGTCACTTCAAAGGATACTAAAAGAAGTTTAGAAGTTGTGATGCTTAGGACCATAGTCTCCAAACCCAGTGTTCCCACTGACCAATTTAATGGAACCTTGTTTTCATGTTTGATGGTTCCTTAGAATTTACCACCAGTGCAATATTGACAACAAAACCTGTCCTTAACAAGAGAACCGTAGATTCCCAACCCGGTGTTCGCATTGAGCAATTTATTGGAACCTTGTTTGCTCCGGTGATGATCCCTTAGTATTGTCTGCCAGAGCAATATTGACAACAAAATGTCCCCTTTACAACTGATGGAAACCTATATTAGAGTTTTGCGTGAATTTCAATTTCTTGACTCATTTGGTTATTGTGTTAAGTTAATTCAACGTTTTACAAAGATACAGCAAAATGTGTGTGTAACTGAGAAGGACTTTGCATTGGTCCAAGACTTTCTGACACACGGGAAAAATCCAGAAACCTAATGCTTAAAGGTATAAACCACTTGGTCAGAAAAAGAATGGCTCGGTATGATTAGTCAGCAATTTTCTATTCCTTACCTGTGTTGCTTCAATAGTTAGCCATGCTGACTACTCAACCAGTGAAAGGGCAGAATTGCAGGGTTTCTGTAGTGTAGTGGTCATCACGTTTGCTTTACACGCAAAAGGTCCCAGGTTCAAGACCTGGCAGAAACAATTTATTGAAACCAATGAGTTTCAAGAGTATGATTAGAGTATATTTGGCATTGATCATACCAGATTCATCTTAAATTCTATGTCACTTCAAAGGATACTAAAAGAAGTTTAGAAGTTGTGATGGTTAGAACCATAGTCTCCAAACCCAGTATTCCCACTGAACAATTTAATGGAACCTTGTTTTCATGTTTGATGGTTCCTTAGAATTTACCACCAGTGCAATATTGACAACAAAACCTGTCCTTAACAAGAGAACCGTAGATTCCCAACCAGGTGTTCGCATTGATCAATTTATTGGAACCTTGTTTGCTCCGGTGATGATCCCTTAGTATTGTCTGCCAGAGCAATATTGACAACAAAATGTCCCCTTTACAACTGATGGAAACCTATATTAGAGTTTTGCGTGAATTTCAATTTCTTGACTCATTTGGTTATTGTGTTAAGTTAATTCAACGTTTTACAAAGATACAGCAAAATGTGTGTGTAACTGAGAAGGACTTTGCATTGGTCCAAGACTTTCTGACACACGGGAAAAATCCAGAAACCTAATGCTTAAAGGTATAAACCACTTGGTCAGAAAAAGAATGGCTCGGTATGATTAGTCAGCAATTTTCTATTCCTTACCTGTGTTGCTTCAATAGTTAGCCATGCTGACTACTCAACCAGTGAAAGGGCAGAAGTGCAGGGTTTCTGTAGTGTAGTGGTCATCACGTTTGCTTTACACGCAAAAGGTCCCAGGTTCAAGACCTGGCAGAAACAATTTATTGAAACCAATGAGTTTCAAGAGTATGATTAGAGTATATTTGGCATTGATCATACCAGATTCATCTTAATTGTATGTCACTTCAAAGGATACTAAAAGAAGTTTAGAAGTTGTGATGGTTAGAACCATAGTCTCCAAACCCAGTGTTCCCACTGATCAATTGAATGGAACCTTGTTTTCCTGTTTGATGGTTCCTTAGAATTTACCACCAGTGCAATATTGACAACAAAACCTCTCCTTAACAAGAGAACCGTAGATTTCCAACCAGGTGTTCGCATTGATCAATTTATTGGAACCTTGTTTGCTCCGGTGATGATCCCTTAGTATTGTCTGCCAGAGCAATATTGACAACAAAATGTCCCCTTTACAACTGATGGAAACCTATATTAGAGTTTTGCGTGAATTTCAATTTCTTGACTCATTTGGTTATTGCATTAAGTTAATTCAACGTTTTACCAAGATACAGCAAAATGTGTGTGTAACTGAGAAGGACTTTGCATTTGTCCAAGACTTTCTGACACACGGGAAAAATCCAGAAACCTAATGCTTAAAGGTATAAACCACTTGGTCAGAAAAGGATTGCTCGGTATGATTAGTCGGCAATTTTCTATTCCTTACTTGTGTTGCTTCAATAGTTAGCCATGCTGACTACTAAACCAGTGAAAGGGCAGAAGTGCAGGGTTTCTGTAGTGTAGTGGTCATCACGTTTGCTTTACACGCAAAAGGTCCCAGGTTCAAGACCTGGCAGAAACAATTTATTGAGACCAATGAGTTTCAAGAGTATATTTGGCATTGATCATACCAGATTCATCTTAAATTCTATGTCACTTCAAAGTATACTAAAAGAAGTTTAGAAGTTGTGATGGTTAGGACCATAGTCTCCAAACCCAGTGTTCCCACTTACCAATTTAATGGAACCTTGTTTTCATGTTTGATGGTTCCTTAGAATTTACCACCAGTGCAATATTGACAACAAAACCTCTCCTTAACAAGAGAACCGTAGATTCCCAACCCGGTGTTCGCATTGAGCAATTTATTGGAACCTTGTTTGCTCCGGTGATGATCCCTTAGTATTGTCTGCCAGAGCAATATTGACAACAAAATGTCCCCTTTACAATTGATGAAAACCTATATTAGAGTTTTGCGTGAATTTCAATTTCTTGACTCATTTGGTTATTGCATTAAGTTAATTCAACGTTTTACCAAGATACAGCAAAATGTGTGTGTAACTGAGAAGGACTTTGCATTGGTCCAAGACTTTCTGACACATGGGAAAAATCCAGAAACCTAATGCTTAAAGGTATAAACCACTTGGTCAGAAAAAGAATTGCTCGGTATGATTAGTCGGCAATTTTCTATTCCTTACCTGTGTTGCTTCAATAGTTAGCCATGCTGACTACTCAACCAGTGAAAGGGCAGAAGTGCAGGGTTTCTGTAGTGTAGTGGTCATCACGTTTGCTTTACACGCAAAAGGTCCCAGGTTCAAGACCTGGCAGAAACAATTTATTGAGACCAATGAGTTTCAAGAGTATGATTAGAGTATATTTGGCATTGATCATACCAGATTCATCTTAAATTCTATGTCACTTCAAAGGATACTAAAAGAAGTTTAGAAGTTGTGATGCTTAGGACCATAGTCTCCAAACCCAGTGTTCCCACTGACCAATTTAATGGAACCTTGTTTTCATGTTTGATGGTTCCTTAGAATTTACCACCAGTGCAATATTGACAACAAAACCTGTCCTTAACAAGAGAACCGTAGATTTCCAACCAGGTGTTCGCATTGATCAATTTATTGGAACCTTGTTTGCTCCGGTGATGATCCCTTAGTATTGTCTGCCAGAGCAATATTGACAACAAAATGTCCCCTTTACAACTGATGGAAACCTATATTAGAGTTTTGCGTGAATTTCAATTTCTTGACTCATTTGGTTATTGCATTAAGTTAATTCAACGTTTTACCAAGATACAGCAAAATGTGTGTGTAACTGAGAAGGACTTTGCATTTGTCCAAGACTTTCTGACACACGGGAAAAATCCAGAAACCTAATGCTTAAAGGTATAAACCACTTGGTCAGAAAAGGATTGCTCGGTATGATTAGTCGGCAATTTTCTATTCCTTACTTGTGTTGCTTCAATAGTTAGCCATGCTGACTACTCAACCAGTGAAAGGGCAGAAGTGCAGGGTTTCTGTAGTGTAGTGGTCATCACGTTTGCTTTACACGCAAAAGGTCCCAGGTTCAAGACCTGGCAGAAACAATTTATTGAGACCAATGAGTTTCAAGAGTATGATTAGAGTATATTTGGCATTGATCATACCAGATTCATCTTAAATTCTATGTCACTTCAAAGTATACTAAAAGAAGTTTAGAAGTTGTGATGGTTAGGACCATAGTCTCCAAACCCAGTGTTCCCACTTACCAATTTAATGGAACCTTGTTTTCATGTTTGATGGTTCCTTAGAATTTACCACCAGTGCAATATTGACAACAAAACCTCTCCTTAACAAGAGAACCGTAGATTCCCAACCCGGTGTTCGCATTGAGCAATTTATTGGAACCTTGTTTGCTCCGGTGATGATCCCTTAGTATTGTCTGCCAGAGCAATATTGACAACAAAATGTCCCCTTTACAATTGATGAAAACCTATATTAGAGTTTTGCGTGAATTTCAATTTCTTGACTCATTTGGTTATTGCATTAAGTTAATTCAACGTTTTACCAAGATACAGCAAAATGTGTGTGTAACTGAGAAGGACTTTGCATTTGTCCAAGACTTTCTGACACACGGGAAAAATCCAGAAACCTAATGCTTAAAGGTATAAACCACTTGGTCAGAAAAGGATTGCTCGGTATGATTAGTCGGCAATTTTCTATTCCTTACTTGTGTTGCTTCAATAGTTAGCCATGCTGACTACTCAACCAGTGAAAGGGCAGAAGTGCAGGGTTTCTGTAGTGTAGTGGTCATCACGTTTGCTTTACACGCAAAAGGTCCCAGGTTCAAGACCTGGCAGAAACAATTTATTGAGACCAATGAGTTTCAAGAGTATGATTAGAGTATATTTGGCATTGATCATACCAGATTCATCTTAAATTCTATGTCACTTCAAAGTATACTAAAAGAAGTTTAGAAGTTGTGATGCTTAGGACCATAGTCTCCAAACCCAGTGTTCCCACTGACCAATTTAATGGAACCTTGTTTTCATGTTTGATGGTTCCTTAGAATTTACCACCAGTGCAATATTGACAACAAAACCTCTCCTTAACAAGAGAACCGTAGATTCCCAACCCGGTGTTCGCATTGAGCAATTTATTGGAACCTTGTTTGCTCCGGTGATGATCCCTTAGTATTGTCTGCCAGAGCAATATTGACAACAAAATGTCCCCTTTACAATTGATGAAAACCTATATTAGAGTTTTGCGTGAATTTCAATTTCTTGACTCATTTGGTTATTGCATTAAGTTAATTCAACGTTTTACAAAGATACAGCAAAATGTGTGTGTAACTGAGAAGGACTTTGCATTGGTCCAAGACTTTCTGACACATGGGAAAAATCCAGAAACCTAATGCTTAAAGGTATAAACCACTTGGTCAGAAAAAGAATTGCTCGGTATGATTAGTCGGCAATTTTCTATTCCTTACCTGTGTTGCTTCAATAGTTAGCCATGCTGACTACTCAACCAGTGAAAGGGCAGAAGTGCAGGGTTTCTGTAGTGTAGTGGTCATCACGTTTGCTTTACACGCAAAAGGTCCCAGGTTCAAGACCTGGCAGAAACAATTTATTGAGACCAATGAGTTTCAAGAGTATGATTAGAGTATATTTGGCATTGATCATACCAGATTCATCTTAAATTCTATGTCACTTCAAAGGATACTAAAAGAAGTTTAGAAGTTGTGATGCTTAGGACCATAGTCTCCAAACCCAGTGTTCCCACTGACCAATTTAATGGAACCTTGTTTTCATGTTTGATGGTTCCTTAGAATTTACCACCAGTGCAATATTGACAACAAAACCTGTCCTTAACAAGAGAACCGTAGATTCCCAACCCGGTGTTCGCATTGAGCAATTTATTGGAACCTTGTTTGCTCCGGTGATGATCCCTTAGTATTGTCTGCCAGAGCAATATTGACAACAAAATGTCCCCTTTACAACTGATGGAAACCTATATTAGAGTTTTGCGTGAATTTCAATTTCTTGACTCATTTGGTTATTGTGTTAAGTTAATTCAACGTTTTACAAAGATACAGCAAAATGTGTGTGTAACTGAGAAGGACTTTGCATTGGTCCAAGACTTTCTGACACACGGGAAAAATCCAGAAACCTAATGCTTAAAGGTATAAACCACTTGGTCAGAAAAAGAATGGCTCGGTATGATTAGTCAGCAATTTTCTATTCCTTACCTGTGTTGCTTCAATAGTTAGCCATGCTGACTACTCAACCAGTGAAAGGGCAGAATTGCAGGGTTTCTGTAGTGTAGTGGTCATCACGTTTGCTTTACACGCAAAAGGTCCCAGGTTCAAGACCTGGCAGAAAACAATTTATTGAAACCAATGAGTTTCAAGAGTATGATTAGAGTATATTTGGCATTGATCATACCAGATTCATCTTAAATTCTATGTCACTTCAAAGGATACTAAAAGAAGTTTAGAAGTTGTGATGGTTAGAACCATAGTCTCCAAACCCAGTATTCCCACTGAACAATTTAATGGAACCTTGTTTTCATGTTTGATGGTTCCTTAGAATTTACCACCAGTGCAATATTGACAACAAAACCTGTCCTTAACAAGAGAACCGTAGATTCCCAACCAGGTGTTCGCATTGATCAATTTATTGGAACCTTGTTTGCTCCGGTGATGATCCCTTAGTATTGTCTGCCAGAGCAATATTGACAACAAAATGTCCCCTTTACAACTGATGGAAACCTATATTAGAGTTTTGCGTGAATTTCAATTTCTTGACTCATTTGGTTATTGTGTTAAGTTAATTCAACGTTTTACAAAGATACAGCAAAATGTGTGTGTAACTGAGAAGGACTTTGCATTGGTCCAAGACTTTCTGACACACGGGAAAAATCCAGAAACCTAATGCTTAAAGGTATAAACCACTTGGTCAGAAAAAGAATGGCTCGGTATGATTAGTCAGCAATTTTCTATTCCTTACCTGTGTTGCTTCAATAGTTAGCCATGCTGACTACTCAACCAGTGAAAGGGCAGAAGTGCAGGGTTTCTGTAGTGTAGTGGTCATCACGTTTGCTTTACACGCAAAAGGTCCCAGGTTCAAGACCTGGCAGAAACAATTTATTGAAACCAATGAGTTTCAAGAGTATGATTAGGCAAGGCAAGGCAAATTTATTTATATAGCACAATTCAGTACAAAGACAATGCAAAGTGCTTTACATGATTAAAACATAGCAAAATAAAACAGAATAAGAGCAAGTAGGAATAAAATATAGATAGAAAATTGAACAAAAAAGTGGTGATTCAGTTAACTAGGACAGTTGAAGGCAATTTTAAACAAATGTGTTTTTAATCTTGATTTAAAAGCACTCAGGCTTTCCGCACTTTTACAGTTTTCTGGAAGTTTGTTCCAGATAATTGGAGCATAGGAACTAAAAGCTGCTTCTCCATGTTTGGTTCTGGTTCTAGGTATGCAGAGCAGGCTGGAGCCAGAAGACCTGAGTGGTCTGGATGGTTTATACGCTGATAACAAGTCTGTGATGTATTTAGGAGCTAAGCCATTTAAGGATTTATAGACTAACAGAAGTATTTTAAAGTCTATTCTCTGAGATACAGGGAGCCAGTGTAAGGACTTTAGAACTGGGGTGATGTGCTCTACTTTCTTAGTCTTAGTGAGGACGCGGGCAGCAGCGTTCTGGATCAGCTGCAGCTGTCTGATCCACTTTTTAGGCAGACCTGTGAAAACACCGTTGCAGTAATCAATTCGACTAAAAATAAACGCATGGATTAGTTTTTCTAGATCCTGCTGAGACATCAGTCCTTTAATCCTAGAAATGTTCCTCAGGTGATAGAAAGCCGACCTTGTAACTGTCTTTAGATGCTTTTGAAGGTTCAGGTCTGAGTCCATCACTACACCCAGGTTTCGGGCCTGATTTGTGGTTTTTAGCTGAAGCGACTGAAGCTGTGTGCTAACTTTTGATCTTTCCTCTATTGGTCCAAATATTATTACTTCAGTTTTGTTTTTATTCAATTGGAGAAAATTTTGGCACATCCACGTATTGATTTCTTCTAGGCATTTACTCAGTGCCTGAATTGGTTCATAGTCACCTGGTGACATGGTAATGTAAAGCTGTGTGTCGTCTGCATAGTTATGGTAGCTGATGTTGTTATTTTTTATTATCTGGGCTAGAGGGAGCATGTAGATATTGAATAGGAGGGGACCCAGGATGGACCCTTGGGGAACCCCAAATGGGATTTTTGTCATCTCTGATGTAAAGTTACCTACTGATACAAAAAATTCCCTGTCCTTTAAGTAGGATTTAAACCAGTTGAGAGCTGTACCAGAGAGGTTGACCCAGTTCTCCAGGCGTTCTAACAGAATGGAGTGATCGACAGTATCAAATGCTGCACTAAGGTCCAATAGAACCAGCATGGTGGTTCTTCCACAGTCTGTATTTATATGGATGTCATTAAACACCTTGATCAGGGCGGTCTCTGTACTGTGGTGAGCACGGAAACCTGACTGGAAAACGTCAAATCGGCTGGTCGTTGTTAAGAAGGTGTTTAATTGTTGAAACACAGCTTTTTCAATAATCTTACTGATAAAGGGGAGGTTTGAGATGGGCCTGTAGTTCTGGAGTAGAAGTTTGTCTAAATTATTCTTTTTCAGCAGTGGTTTGATAATTGCTGTTTTTAGGGACTGGGGGAAAACACCTGACAGGAGGGACGTGTTTATTATCTGAGTCAAATCAGACGCTATGACAGGTAAAACTTTTTTAAAGAAAGCTGTGGGTAGAACATCAAGACAGCATGAAGAGGAACTTAGCTGCTGAATGATCTGCTCTAAGCTTTTGTAGTTTATTTGGCTGAATTGGGACATTTTGTCAGGATAGGTTCCAGCTGAGTACGGCTTTGGTTCTGGAGCTGGTGTGGAAGTACAAACTGATCCTCTAATTTTTAGGATTTTCTCAGTAAAGAAGTTAGCAAATTCGTTGCAGGCCCTGGTGGAGTGGAGTTCTGAAGCCACGGACACAGGAGGATTTGTTAACCTGTCGACTGTGGAAAATAAGACACGAGCATTATTAATGTTTTTCTTAATGATCTCAGAGAAGAAAGATTCTCTTGCATTTTTCAATTGTAAGTTATATCTGTTAAGTCTCTCTTTATAGATGTCATAGTGAACCAGGAGTCTATTCTTTCTCCACCTGCGTTCAGCTTTTCGACATTCCCTCTTTTCACTTCTAACTGATGGAGCATTTCTCCAAGGAGATTTTTTCTTCTTCCCGGAAACAACTTTCACTTTAACTGGAGCAATGCAGTCAATGATGTCTGAGACTTTAGACTGAAAGTTATCTACTAGCTCATCTACTGAGTTGCAGCCCAAGGTTGAAGTAGCAGAGTAAGCTTGAATAAAAGTTTCAGTGGCATTGTCCTTAAAGGTGCGTTTTCTTACGATGTCCCTTTGGCTAAATGAGTCACTGGTAATGATACATTCAAAGGTAACGGAGAAGTGATCGGATAAGGCAACATCAGTTACATTGACCTGTGAAATGTTTAGACCTTTAGTGATGATTAAGTCTAAAATATGTCCCTGTTTGTGTGTTGGCTGTTTAACATGCTGAGTTAAACCAAAGTTTCTAAGTGTGTCACACAGTTCTTTTGCACTTCTGTCTTCAGGGTTGTCAACGTGAAAGTTGAAGTCTCCCACAATAATTAAACAGTCATAATCAACACATATCACAGACAAGAGGTCACTAAAATCCTTAAAAAAGTTTGATGTGGACTTAGGAGGCCTGTAAACATTCAGAAACATAGTTCGTACCGGGCTCTTTACCTTGAGAGCCAAATGTTCAAAAGAGTCAAATTTTCCCAAAAACACCTTTTTACACTTTAGTGAATCATTAAACAATGTTGCTACTCCTCCACCTTTCCTTTGCTGTCTGCTCTCACAAAGGAAATTGTAGTTTGGAGGTGTTGACTCCAGCAGTATTACTTCTTCATTAGATTCATGTAACCATGTTTCTGTTAAAAACATAACATCAAGATTGTTGTCAATAATAAAGTCATTAATTAAAAGGGATTTTCCTGACAGAGATCTAATGTTTAATAAACCTAGTTTATATGATTTGGTGGTTGATGATGTCTCTGTGGCAGGTTGCATCTGACAGTTAATGACTTTCAAGTATTTGTTCCTGTTTATCCTTTTGTTTTTCTTTTTTCTGCCACGAATCATCACAGATATTCCGTAATTCCCGGGAAAAGACCCAAGCTGATTCTTGAAACTGTCTTGTCTGATAAACGTGCAGCGAGGGCCCGCTGTGTATCACAGCGAAGTAATCTGAAGGTCTTGAGGACAGGCATGTTCCGTGATACGTAGAGGAGGATCTGGGGCTCTGCGGCCTTTGGAAGATGCTGGTTTAGTCACAGAGCTGTGGCTATATGGAGAGGATGTCATCTGTAGGCCAATCTTAAATACTTTGTTCATGTTGGGAGAAAATTCCAGAAAAGGAACCTCTGGGCTTTGTGGAGAGGAAGGCGAGGCGGGTGTAGTCCGGACCGGTGTTCGTGACGATGGATTTTCTTGGTCCTCTCTTTGTCCTGCTAAGATCTGGGATGAATCCTCCTGTAGCTCTGAGAAAGCCTCTTTCTGTGTCATCTTTCTGGCCATGTTTATCTTGGCTTGTTCGGGCTGCACTGGGCTTATCTTTTGTTTAGGCACTGGATGTACATTGTTTTGGGACAAAGCTGATGACAAATGGTTCACAGAATAGAAGATGTTTGAAATCAGCCGTTTTGCACCAGACCTATTTAGAGAGAAGCCATCTCTGTTGAACAGATGTCTTCTTTCCCAGAAGATGTTAAAGTTGTCTATGAAGGTTACAGTTGTTTCTTTGCATGTTTTTTCCAGCCATTTGTTTAGCATCAGAATTCGGGAAAAAATCTCGTCTCCACAAGCCACGGGCGGGAAAGGGCCGCTCAGAAGCACCTTGACATTTTTGCCATGAACTAAGTTCAACAGACGAATGTAATCCTCTTTCAATACTTCTGATTTTCTTATCCGGGTGACGTCGCCCAGGGCTTCAGCTTGTATTATGAGTTTTTCCAAGGTCGGACGCTCTTTCAAGATCCTTGGAAGGATGTCTAATAAATCAGACACCAGGCCATAGTTTGAGTCGACCTCTGTGTTTTTCTTGTTACAGAAATGTTTAATCCCACATACAGACCCACTGCATAAAATCAGGGTCCTTGGCCCCGTGGCATGTCTTTTCTCTGATGTATTAGAGCGAAAGTCGTTGACGTACCTCTGAGTGTTGTCATGATTCTCCTGGGTCACATTTTGGAGCGGAGCGAATCTGTTTCGTAAAGGAATTCCAGCATTTCCAGCAGGTTTACTCCTATCATTTGTTGTGGGAACAGCCCGCTGTTGTTTCACTTGTCCTGGGACATCTCTCTGTAGTCTCGGCCAGTTTTCTTTGTCTAGGCGTGGGGTTCGTTGAACCTTTGGTCTTGCACCCTGAGTGATCCAGGGATTCTCATTTTCCTCAGGGATCTGTTTGTTCAGAGAGTTGCTGGGCTGGTGGTCCCCGTTTGGAGTCGCAGGCAGGGTTGTTTCATTTCCATATGCGCCGTTTACATCATAATTCAGTTCGAGTCGGCATATCTTCTGTTCTATAACGGCGATCTTTTGTAGAAGCGTGTCAAGGTCCACTGTGGTGAAGGTAGGCATCTTTGCAAAATCAAAATCAAAAATAAATAAAAAGAAAATAAATAAAAATAACTAAATCCAACTTTCCGTGGTTTTGGCAAAGAGATAAAAAGGAGATAAAAAGTAAAACGCAGGAAAATGCAAGCAAGCAGGGAGCAGAGAAAAAAGCGTCCGAGCAGGCAGAGAGGCGGAGCAGAAAAAGATTAGAGTATATTTGGCATTGATCATACCAGATTCATCTTAATTGTATGTCACTTCAAAGGATACTAAAAGAAGTTTAGAAGTTGTGATGGTTAGAACCATAGTCTCCAAACCCAGTGTTCCCACTGATCAATTGAATGGAACCTTGTTTTCCTGTTTGATGGTTCCTTAGAATTTACCACCAGTGCAATATTGACAACAAAACCTCTCCTTAACAAGAGAACCGTAGATTTCCAACCAGGTGTTCGCATTGATCAATTTATTGGAACCTTGTTTGCTCCGGTGATGATCCCTTAGTATTGTCTGCCAGAGCAATATTGACAACAAAATGTCCCCTTTACAACTGATGGAAACCTATATTAGAGTTTTGCGTGAATTTCAATTTCTTGACTCATTTGGTTATTGTGTTAAGTTAATTCAACGTTTTACAAAGATACAGCAAAATGTGTGTGTAACTGAGAAGGACTTTGCATTGGTCCAAGACTTTCTGACACATGGGAAAAATCCAGAAACCTAATGCTTAAAGGTATAAACCACTTGGTCAGAAAAAGAATGGCTCGGTATGATTAGTCGGCAATTTTCTATTCCTTACCTGTGTTGCTTCAATAGTTAGCCATGCTGACTACTCAACCAGTGAAAGGGCAGAAGTGCAGGGTTTCTGTAGTGTAGTGGTCATCACGTTTGCTTTACACGCAAAAGGTCCCAGGTTCAAGACCTGGCAGAAACAATTTATTGAGACCAATGAGTTTCAAGAGTATGATTAGAGTATATTTGGCATTGATCATACCAGATTCATCTTAAATTCAATGTCACTTCAAAGGATACTAAAAGAAGTTTGGAAGTTGTGATGGTTAGAACCATAGTCTCCAAACCCAGTGTTCCCACTGATCAATTTAATGGAACCTTGTTTTCATGTTTAATGGTTCCTTAGAATTTACCACCAGTGCAATATTGACAACAAAACCTGTCCTTAACAAGAGAACCGTAGATTCCCAACCCGGTGTTCGCATTGAGCAATTTAATGGAACCTTGTTTGCTCCGGTGATGATCCCTTAGTATTGTCTGCCAGAGCAATTATGACAACAAAATGTCCCCTTTACAACTGATGGAAACCTATATTAGAGTTTTGCGTGAATTTCAATTTCTTGACTCATTTGGTTATTGTGTTAAGTTAATTCAACATTTTACAAAGATACAGCAAAATGTGTGTGTAACTGAGAAGGACTTTGCATTGGTCCAAGACCTTCTGACGTACGGGAAAAATCCAGAAACCTAATGCTTAAAGGTATAAACCACTTGGTCAGAAAAAGAATGGCTCGGTATGATTAGTCGGCAATTTTCTATTCCTTACCTGTGTTGCTTCAATAGTTAGCCATGCTGACTACTCAACCAGTGAAAGGGCAGAAGTGCAGGGTTTCTGTAGTGTAGTGGTCATCACGTTTGCTTTACACGCAAAAGGTCCTAGGTTCAAGACCTGGCAGAAACAATTTATTGAGACCAATGAGTTTCAAGAGTATATTTGGCATTGATCATACCAGATTCATCTTAAATTCTATGTCACTTCAAAGGATACTAAAAGAAGTTTAGAAGTTGTGATGGTTAGGACCATAGTCTCCAAACCCAGTGTTCCCACTGACCAATTTAATGGAACCTTGTTTTACTGTTTGATGGTTCCTTAGAATTTACCACCAGTGTGTAACCCGGGTGTAAATCTCAGTGATCAAGCCTGTGTAAAATTCAACTTCCATCCCCTCACTACTTCATAGCCAATCACTGTCAAGCATCAAGGTCACCTGTACTTCCACAGCCTATCAGCTAGGTATATTAGCTGGAGTAAGGAAGTAGGAAAATAAGGACATGTTGGGAGAAGCAGAGCTGCAGGAGCTAACTACTTTGCCAGGATGAGATGGGGGAGAAAACCCTCTTGTGTGAGGCATAAACTTTGGAATTGGTGAGTGTTTCTGTGTGTGCCTTAGTGTCATTGATGTAAATGTTTGTTTGTATACTTGGTAATTTAGCAGCTAAACAAACGGACGACCATTTTAGATTTATACAAACCACATGTAAACAATTGGGTGCCTTAAATGTTTGTTGAGCACTTGTTTATATTAGGTTTTCTTTACATTTCATGTTGACTAATTCATATAGTGCGTATTTATTGGATTTTCATGGATGTAATTTTATATTGAACTTTATATTTATATTGAATATGCATATTGACTGAAAATTGGAATTATTTATAGTGCAAAGAGTGCCATTTATTGAATTTGTGTGTGTGCACACTAGAATGTTTGAATATATATATTGAGAAAATGGTCCTGTTTTATTATTCAGGCCAGGTTTGATGGCGAGCTGAAGATCCAGGCCTAGAGCCCAAGAAAGATTTGCACGTTGGCGTGCGTGCGTGAAGACTTGTTGATCTCCTGCCAGGCTGGTAGGAGGCTCCTTGCAGCCAATGAACAATTCTGTTCTACTCTGATCTGACTTGCGTCAGTCAGGACCTGCACTGCACCAAGCACTTTAAAAGAACTTGCTTGGGACCTTTAACCAACCCCAGCTTGGGGTGAATGAACTGAAGGGTGTGGGTTCATTAATTGTAGAATTGATTAATGTTTTTTTTCTGTTTATTTTGTTTTTCTCTTTTGCGCATTTTATATGGCCATTTGAATGTTTCACTGTTGTAAATATGTATATAATTGTCTACACTATAAATACAAAGGCACTCGCAACTGCAACCTTCCAGTCTGTCTGCTCCTTCATGAGTCTTATCTAGTTTCTGATCCAACTAGCCCATTGACCCGATTGGTCACTACCCACTTGCATTGATTTAAAATGTACTATATTATATTTACAAATATGCTACAAGTGCAATATTGACAACAAAACCTGTCCTTAACAAGAGAACCGTAGATTCCCAACCCGGTGTTCGCATTGAGCAATTTAATGGAACCTTGTTTGCTCCGGTGATGATCCCTTAGTATTGTCTGCCAGAGCAATATTGACAACAAAATGTCCCCTTCACAACTGATGGAAACCTATATTAGAGTTTTGCGTGAATTTCAATTTCTTGACTCATTTGGTTATTGTGTTAAGTTAATTCAACGTTTTACAAAGATACAGCAAAATGTGTGTGTAACTGAGAAGGACTTTGCATTGGTCCAAGACTTTCTGACACACGGGAAAAATCCAGAAACCTAATGCTTAAAGGTATAAACCACTTGGTCAGAAAAAGAATGGCTCGGTATGATTAGTCGGCAATTTACTATTCCTTACCTGTGTTGCTTCAATAGTTAGCCATGCTGACTACTCAACCAGTGAAAGGGCAGTAGTGCAGGGTTTCTGTAGTGTAGTGGTCATCATGTTTGCTTTACACGCAAAAGGTCCCAGGTTCAAGACTTGGCAGAATCAATTTATTGATATCAAGAGTATGATTAGAGAATATTTGGCGTTGATCATACCAGATTCATCTTAAATTCTATGTCACTTCAAAGGATACTAAAAGCAGTTTAGAAGTTGTGATGGTTAGAACCATAGTCTCCAAACCTAGTATTACCACTGACCAATTTAATGGAATCTTGTTTGCTACTATGACTTTCCCTTAGCATTTTCCGCCAGAGCAATATTGACAACAAAATCTGCGCTTCACAACTGACGGAAAGCTAGATTATAGTTTTGCATGAACTTTCATTTTTAGACTAATTTTGTTATGGTTTTACAAATAGAGAGCAAAATTTGTTGTGTCATGTTACTACGAAATCAGTGGTTGGGTGAGCTTTAATTTGGACATTATCTATTCATCTGAAACAGCTCTGGTGAAGGTCACTAATGATAATCTCATGGCCTCAGATAATGGACTTGTGTCTGTACTTGTCCTGTTCGATCTCAGTGCCGCATTTGATACAGCTGATCACAATATTCTTCATGAATGACTTGAACATACTGTAGGGATTAAGGGGAAAGCATTAGGCTGGTTTAAATCTTATCTGTCGGACAGATTTCAGTTTGTTCGTGTTAATAGTAAATCTTTTTCAAACTTTAGGGTCACTTGTGGAGTACCACAGGGTTCATTTCTTGGGCCAATTCTCTTTACTAAATATATGCTTCCGATTGGCAAAATTATCACACAGCATTTGATTAATTTCCACTGTTATGCTGATGATACTGAGCTATATTCATCCATAAATCCTGATGAATCTAATGAATTACTTTGACTACAGGCATGTCTTGATGACATCAAAAGCTGGATGACTTTAAATTTCCTGCATTTAAATTCTGACAAGACAGAAGTTGTCATCTTTGGACATGAGTCCTCAAAAAATAAACTTCTTAATCACTTAATCTGGTTTGCATTAACTTGGTCTCTGGTAATAAAGTAAAAAATCTTGTTATTTTTGACCAAGACATGTCATTTAAATCCCATATTAAACAGGTTTCCAGTTTCCTTTTTTCACCTCCGGAATATTGCCAAAATCAGAAATATTCTTTCCAGGGGTGATGTTGATAAACTAGTCCATGCATTTGGACTATTGCGATTCTTTATCAGGAAGTCCACAAAATGCAGTTCAAAGTCTTCAGCTGATCCAAAATACTGCTGCAAGAGTTCTGATGAAAATAAACAAGAGGGATCATATTTCTCCTATCTTAGCTTCCCTTCATTGGCTTCCTGTTAAGCCTGTAGAAAAGAAGAAAGAAGACCCAAGACAAGTAGGAAGATCAACTGGCCAGAGGATAACCACGGAACACCTTGTCTCTGAGAACCATTAAAGCTGAGTCCAATGCCCTTTCTCCCCGTTTCCTCCACTATAGGGTGTTTTCACTGACGTCACTGGCCAACTTCCGGTCCGCCATATTGGGTGGCACACTTCCTTATCTCTAGTTGTCTTACACGTATTATCGTATCGCGAATGGATAAGTACGCCAGCACGCTAGAGCGACCAGATAAGGACGTATATCTGAGGAAATGTTCCGTGATCGACCATATGGACCCGTATGCCCTCCACGGTGCCTTGTTTAGCACTTATCCAGATGATTGGCCAAATGTAGAGCACGGCGACATAGTGCATTACCTGGTGTTCGGTGAAAACCCTCTGCACACTCTTGAGGAAATGAGAGCTTACAAGGATCTAGAGGCTCACAACCAGTTCACATCTGGTTATGTACATCAAGGAAATCGCCATCATACGTGGACGGGTGAGTTTTAATAAGATGGTAAAAATGTAAACAATCCGACGCAAATGTGTTGCACCTTAGCGCACCGCCCGCCTGTGGCGGGCGGTGCGCTAAGGCGCTTGGCTGCAAGGCCGATCGACGCCGCTCGCGGCTTTAATTATTTAAGCAGAACAATGACCAGTGCAAAATTAAGTTGTATTTACCGTATTGGCGCCGGCAGGAGCTGCAGATCATAAAGCCAGCAAACAGTGGGAACACAGCAACTCGTTCAAAGGTAAGCTGCGTACAGACGGGTTAGCACATGCTAACCGTTAGCGCTAACAACCACTCGCGCATGTAATGTACTTTTAACTTGCTGCTATGTGTTTCAAACGTTTAGAACACACTCTCATTGACATCGGGATACTGTGGAAAGTTATGTTCGGTCTTACAGCCGCGATCCAAGCGAGCCGACGATCTCTTTATCTCTGTAACTCGTTCAAAGGTAAGCTGCGCTGAGCCGGGCTCTGGCTCATGCTAACCGTTAGCGCTAACAACCACTCGCGCATGTAATGTACTTTTAACTTGCTGCTATGTGTTTCAAACGTTTAGAACACACTCTCATTGACATCGGGATACTGTGGAAAGTTATGTTCGGTCTTACAGCCGCGATCCAAGCGAGCCGACGATCTCTTTATCTCTGTAACTCGTTCAAAGGTAAGCTGCGCTCAGCCGGGCTCTGGCTCATGCTAACCGTTAGCGCTAACAACCACTCGCGCATGTAATGTACTTTTAACTTGCTGCTATGTGTTTCAAACGTTTAGAACACACTCTCATTGACATCGGGATACTGTGGAAAGTTATGTTCGGTCGACTTACAGCCGCGATCCAAGCGAGCCGACGACTCTTTGTTATCGCTAACAGTTGTTCTCCGTGGTTGCGCCTCCAGGCAGGAAAGCGGTGGAAAATTAATCTGTTTCTATGTTTTTCCCATGGCGATCATGTGTTGCGCTGTTACAGCCCACAATACAGCAACGGTTTACCATGGTTGAAATCAAGTTAAGGTGAAATTAATCAAATTAAAACACGGCTGAGAGAGGGAGTACAGTATGCGGTAGTAATAGGCAGTAGAGGCGGCGGAGGCAGTCAACACGACAGCCGTGGAAAGTAATAAGTCATAACGCCCAAGCCCTATTATTAATATATTCTTCTTATATGTTTTAAATACTTAACAGTTAATTACCTGTGACAAAGTGAGCACCGCAGACTCTGGCGTATTCCAGCTTAACACCGTCCAAATCGGACCTGGATATCCGTGTCAGCCATAGGTGACGGCGTTGTTCAGACAGCTGTTTTTTTTTTTTTTTTCACACTGATTCACTATTACGGCTGGTAGGCGATAGAAAGCGTTGATCTCCACCTCCACGGACCGTGCAACCAACCATTAAACACGTTTTCCCCATTGTTCACTTCCAATACTGCCTAAGGCGTCATACAATGCAGGTCAACGGTGCGAAACGACTGCCACCCAATATGGCGGACGCGCTGAGTAGTCACGTGAGCGTGACGTCAGCTGAAAACACCCTATTCGGGGCCAATGACCTACTGAGTCTGTTAAGAATTGCCTCTGTGGTTTTGAACTGGTCGATGAAAACAACCCGAATATTCCAGAGATAGGACTCTTACCCGCCGGATGTCAGAGGTAAAACTGAAACAACTTGTCAAGCCAAAAAGATGAACCTCAGTCCATGGTATAGGGACGGAGACTCAAGCTGTGAGTCTTTGTGAGCAGGACATTATCTGGACATCGGAGTGTTGCCATTGAGAGGAGGAAAATCTTTCATCTGAACAACCCCGTCACCCAGAAATCAGAGACACTTTGGTATTTCATCTGTGGTATGAGTCAGTATGCTCTACTGAATTCAAAAGCCTCTTCTGAACATATTAGTAATCAGTCTTAGATAAGAGCTAGGACATTGGTTAAATTTTAATTTGTGATTTCAGTAGCTGATTAATGCTGTTACTAATTCCCTGCTAAAGTGTACTAGTTAAAGAAGCATATAAAATTAGAAGTTACATTCAATTATTAAGTCAACATTCATTGAGTTATTTAATGGTCATAAAATGGTTAAAAATATAATAAACAACACCCTTAGGGACTTTTGAGTCAACAAAAATAAGTTGATCTAATAACAAGTGCCATTATGTACAAGTAGGATCCACTGTTAACTAGGGCAGAAAAAGGTGGCCTCAGGCTACTAGGTTGCCCAGCTTGTCTACTGAAAAAGGGTGGGGCCCTAGGATGGAGGTGGTTAGTAGATCAGTTGTGTCCTACTTATCTAGCTAAAGAGGTCTCACAGGAACTCTAAGCAGGGTGATACTCGTTAGATTATGAGGTCTTTAGAACCCGAGCTAGTATGAGCTTAAACCCAAAATAGAGAAGGATGAAGGGGGGGTTTAGTTCAAGTCCAACAACATCAGTGGATAACTGAGAAGGACTTTGCATTCGTCGAATCATTTCTGAAACACGGGAAGAATCCAGAAACCAAAGGCTTACAGGTATAGACCACTTGGTCAGATAAAGAAGGGCTCTGTCCTATTCCGTACGCCTTACCTGTGTTTTTTTAATAGTTAGCCATGCTGACTTCTTCACCAGTGAAAGAGCAGTACAGGAGAGTTTCTATAGTGTGGTGGTCATCACGTTTCACCTGGCAGAAACAGCTTATTTAGGTCAATGTATTTAAAGAGTATGACTGTAATACATTTTGCATTAATCATGCTAGATTCTTCTGACATTCTATGTCACTTCAAAGGATACCAACAGGAGTTTAGACTGTGGCATTGTTTGATGGTCAGAACTGTAGACTTCATGTTCCCATTGACCATTTTAATTAAACCTTGTTTGCTACGGTTTTGGTTCCTTAAAATTTACCACAAGAGCAATATTGACAACAAAACCTCTCCTTCACAACTGACAGAAACCTACATTAGAGTTTTTAGTGGTCATCATGTTTGCTTTACACGCAAAAGGTCCCAGATTCAAAACCTGTGTTTTTTTTTCCTTCTGTGATAGATCCTTAGCATTTTCCACACCCAACTATTTTGAGCATGCAACTTACTAGCATTGCACAAATCCAAGTACATAATTGCATATACATACACTATAGTACTTTAACATCCCTTACATAGCATTTTGTTTAAAAAAAAAAAAAAATTAACACTTAAAGTCTGCACATTACTGAACATCATAGATCAGGCATGGGCAAACTATGGCCCGTGGGCCATTTACGATACCTCAAGCTTTTTAATCCGGCTCACCGAACTTGTCTAATTAAAAAAAATTATCAAAACTCATTAATTTAGCAATATTCCTGCGTTTTCCCCACTAGGTAACGCACTTCAACCACATTGGCCTTTGTTACAAGGCCAATAATCGCATTGTTATAAACATATAACCAAGTTCCTGTTTTTGTTGTTACTTGCTGCTCTATACTTTAAAATACCTACAAGTACTGGACAATTGCATGAGCAAGAAACATTTGTAGTTTGCATGTTGATAAAAATCATTCTGATCTGATTCCATCATCCTACCCCCCCCCCCCCCCCCCCCCCCCCCAAAGTATGGACAACTTAATATTCTGGCACAACTATAGCCTCAGATAAAACAAAGACAACCCACATTCTAGAGGTCATTTCATTTTATTTTTGCAAATGTACAAAAACAGTGTCTATGTTTCAGTGTTTATCATTCATTTAGTGAGATATAATTAAAGTGCTCTTCATTTACAGAATTTTGAAAAAAAACAAAAAACAACAAAAAAAAGACACAACAAGCAAAATATCAAATTCTAGTACAGAGTAATAAATGCAAGGCTCTTTTTGACCAGGCTTGTAAAAAGAAGTTTTTTGATTTAACCAGGAAATATAACAAGTCTGTTAAGTTTGAACTTAATGCTCGGCATGCAGGCAATGAACATATAATATGCTTTCAGATTACCACATGAAAAAGATAAATCAACATAAAGATTTTACTGAAATTGCACCAGTCATTACATTTATATTACTACATCTGCTTTTTGATTTCTCTTGTTAATAAATCAACTTTGAGGTCTATTCCCCTCTATAAACAGTTGATCAAAAACTCCAGTACTCAGGTATGAGCTCTACCCATATTTAGAGGCCATGTTTCACATGTAGAAGTGAAGAGAATAAAGTTAGACTGCAGGGATCTGATCTGATTGAAATTGGTCAGCTGAAAATCTACTTATGCAACCTTCATGGACAGGAGGATACTTGGCTTTTCTTCAATTACCCGCACCAGTAAGTTGTCAATGTACTGTTCCAGCTCCGATATCTTTTTATCTCTCTCAGAAAGCTGGCTCTCCTGTTTCAACAACAGAGCGATCAGTTCTTCACGAGTCAGCTGGGAGTATGGTCCTGATCTCCCTGTGCCAACCTGTGGGAGGTATGGTAAGCAAGTAAAACTTTATTTATATACCACCGCTCAAGATAAAAAAAAATAAAAATCATGAAGTGTTTTACCAAAGAAAACAAAACAAAAAAAAAAAAGGACAAAATTAAACAAAAGCAATTTAAAAAGATACGTTTTTAGCTGGCCTTTAAAAATAACCCACTGAATCTGCTGAAGTACACAAAGGAACCAGACAATGATAAACATCTCTGCAATCTTAAACATTTAGTTTAAATAAAAAATGCCTACGTTTGTTTTGTGCTGAATGCCATTGCGGTCCAATCCTGTGGCTTTATCATTTCCAACTTTAACTTCTGAGTCAGACTGCTGCTCCAGAGGATTAAGTGGTTTTACAGGCTGAAGTCTGCAATGACAAGAAGAGTGTGGGAAAAAATGGCGAGAACAAAAAATGGAGTACGTAAATTAAAATATAATTTCTTTCTATAAAGATTGCATAGTAACTTAGTGGTGACGTTTGAAGCAAAACTATCAAAACCCCTTTAACCTTTTCACATGTTTGCCCCATTATAACCATGATTTCCAATGCATTTTATTAGGATTTTGTGTGAGAGACCAACACAATAATGAATTGCAATCACGTTTGATCATGTTTGATCATGATAAAATAAAATTATATACACCATGCTTCCATCTTGACAATGTTTTGTTAGTCCTCTTTGAGGCTAAATAGAATCCAGCACCGGGCGGGATTAGCAAATATAAACAGACATGGCGTCATCTACCTGTAGTGTTGCAGAACTGTCATAATGCCGGTTTGCTTAATTATTAAGTAAATTATAAATAATGCCGGACGGAGCCTGAACCTCTGCAATGCCTCACAGTAAAGCAGCAGCTCGGCGTGATCGAAGACCAATCGTTAATAGAGTACGCCATTCTACAGGAACTTTAAGAGCCTCAAATCAAAACATTTACTCATGTCAATCAACTCTGAGGTCATATCTGAGCGATCGTCAGCTTTAGCTTCTGCTTCAGTGAACACCAACATTCGTACTGTATTCCAGAGCTAATTCAGTTTTTTTTCCCCCCTCTTGGAATCATTTTTGTTTTCCAATGGCTCTTGGACCATTCTGCATTGTTTCTCTGTGAGATGCTAATAGCCGTTAGCCGCTACCTTGTTTTATCCCCTGCTGCGCTTGTGCAGTGTTGTACTTTCAATGTTATTATAAAAAAATAAAATTAAAAATATAATAAATAATAATAACAATAATAATAACAATAACTATAACAATAATACTCAAAGGGGTTTATTTATTAACAAATTGAGCAAAATAAAAGCATAAACCACAAAAACAACTAATATGCCAGAAGGATGTGATGATCTTTATTAAAAACTTTGTATGCAACCAGCGTGAGCTACTGACGTATACATTTAAAAGTCAAATAACGTAGCTATGCACTTTTAAGACTTTTGCAAGGTACGTTAGACATATTAATCCATGAATTAGACCAATTTCCTTAATGTAAAAAGAACTAAAGTCTCTTACCTGCGTGAACTTGCAAGAGGGCCCTCTTCCTTTACACCTGCCACAATCACAGTCGGTTTGGACTCTTTATTTGGATTCTGTTGGACCTGAGCAAAACCTTTGACCTCTTGTGGGTAGCATGCTTTACTTGGAGCAGTTGCTCCAAAGTCATCTGAAACCTTGCTTTCATCATGGGTTTGACTGATTTTGGAGCTCGAGGGGGTGTCAGGGGTAGCAGGAGGTAGGGGGGCATGAAGTATTTTTGAAGATTTGATCTTAGCAGCATCTCTGTCAGCACTTTGTGATTTGACAGGAGGCCAACACACTGGATCAGTTTTACCAGAAGTTGTTACATTATCGTGAACTGTGTGGTCATTTTCATCTTCATCATTGTCATCTCCATCTTCAAACGGATTTAATCCATGAACAGCTCGGTCTTCTTCCACCACACCTCTGTGAAGCTTGTCCTCAGCAATGCAGGGTATGGCTGGAGCTGGCCGTTTATTGTTTTTGGTTGTTGCCTCTTTGGTGGAGTCATTTTCCGTTGCACTCTGAATGTTCTTCGAATCTTTGGAAGATCTGTTCAGTGGAGCGATCATCTGCACAGAGCGCTGAGGAGCAACACTGACAGTTAAGACATTCTTGTCCTTACTCTGCTTGTTAATTTGTGACAGATGTTGTGCAGAAGTCTCTTCCTCCTGCTGTCTCGGCCTCTCTGGCTGATTCCTTCCCGGAGGCTTAGGAGCAGCTCTTTTTTCCCGCTGAGCGTTAATTGGGTCCTTTTCATTGATGGAAACAGACCCACTTTCTACTGATGACACGGCTGACTGACATCTGGAAGTGACACAGACACAAGGTGTGGGCAAAAAACAGCTGTTAATTAAAGACATTCAACAGCGAAGTGAAAATATTAAGCAGAAAAACATTCAGACAAAAATGTGTTTGAACTTTGAAGATCTAAAAAAAGTCTAAAAGCTGACATGGATGTTAAAAGTTCTCAGTGCCTCCCATCTTAAACATTTTGTTACAATCCAACCAGACAGTGAAGTGTCTGGTTGCAATACAGAGATTTTATGTAGACCAACACATAGTTAAAAATAAAAGGGGAGAGGAAAAAAAATCGTTGTTACAAATTGTTTAAAAACTATTCAATTTAGATTCCAGTTTACCTTACACCGTTTCTCCACAAATACAGTCCAGTAAGAGTGCTCATCAGAAATGCCCAAATTAGTAAATAGATTCCCCCTCCAATAATGTTCTTGTTAGGGAACGTTGGTGAAAAAAACAGCATCACAAAGACCAACGAAGATAGCAGAAAGGTGGGGGATGAAGTTGTGGAGAAGTTTAAACCAGACATTAGTAATAAAACTAAAAAATCCCAAATGTTGAACATCTAAACATGGAAAGGGGAACAAGTACAAACAAACTTAGACAAAGCAATCCACCCACACCGACAGGCTTGTTTTCCTTCCACTTCACTTATGTTTTTCTTTTTTTTGGTTTATCTCCTAAAATACCAATTACTTACACAGGCGCTTGTGGCTGTAATGTAACAATGCCAAAATCTACAAGGAGGATCAGTTCTCTTGCAGGGTCTTGTGAGCAACTCTGAAGTTTCGGAGCGAATTTGAAGACTTCAGAGTACATTTAGAGAGTGTAGTCATTTCACTTCTTCACATAATACTCAGCACAATGAAGCGAGACTGCAATTAGCTTCATCCTTAAACCCAGTATGCACACTCCTCCAAACAAACATGAGCTCAAAGCCATGCAATTTTGATGCTGGTATCAGCTGGCTCTTGCATTTAGAAGAGACGTGCCGGGACGATCAGTTACAGAGTTCTCCCAGACTGAGGAACAGAACATGAGGCACATTCAGATGACACTGTGTGCATCTAAATGACCCATAATATTTTCATCAAGCATTAAAATCCCCGTTCGTTGCCTCTTTTACAGTTCTGCTGCTGATAACCACGAAAGGTCAACATCAGTTAAATGTGCTTTCAATCCTGCAACCACAATATACACATTTAAATAATTAATGCTCACTCCAACACATTTATAACTTCTCTCTTATCTTTAAGTCTTGCATAGATTTCCATAGTCATCATGGATTTAATTCTACTGTTCTGAATTATCTATGTCCATCCTGACTATCACTATATAATATTTACATGAGGTGACACAAATTCATAAAATGTCTTCCGAATATCTCCTTTACCCAGTCAAGTAAAGAGGCTCATCTTCTTGTTATGCATGTGTCTGTGCCAATTGTCAGTTATCCGGAGTCCTCGCAAAAGCAAATCAGGCTTAAATAGGAGGCTCAGTTCTTTCTGAATATGTTTCAACACCTATCCAAGAGTCTTTGTCAATTCTGGTGGCTCG
The DNA here is from genome assembly GCF_011125445.2 of Fundulus heteroclitus. Classification (NCBI taxonomy): domain Eukaryota; kingdom Metazoa; phylum Chordata; class Actinopteri; order Cyprinodontiformes; family Fundulidae; genus Fundulus; species Fundulus heteroclitus. Next base: position 115,160 of record NW_023396729.1, on the reverse strand, counting down.
CACTTTCCCCTCCTTTCAAGGTGGCTCAAGTGTAAACCATCAGAATTGACAACGACTCCTGGATAAGGTGTTGAAACATTTTCAGAAAGAACTGAGCGAAAGTCCGGTTGCCGCTGATTTAAGCCTGTTTGCTGTAGTTTTCCATGGTTTCTACACATTTTAGTGTTAAAGTCCAGGGCTACGGATTTGCGTTGAAAGAAAAATACAAAGCTTCACTATAAAAAGTTATGGAAAATACTTCTGCAGTGGACAGGTATTAAAAATGTAATCTGTAAAAGTAAGAAACTGAAATGAAGGAAGTAAAGATAGATGCAAGAAGGGAAGGAATATGACAATATTTTGGCAATAGTACTGAAATGAAGGCTGGAAATACTCTTTTTTATGAAGTGAAAGCTTAACCAACACTTACGGAAGAGGATTAGGGCCATTCAAAAAAAAAAAAAAAAGTCTATTCAGCTCTGACTTTAATCTCAGAATTCTGAGAAAAAAGTCAGAACTGAATAGACTTATTTTATTTGAATGGCATTAATCCTCTTTCATAAACACTACAAGTACTTTGCACCAACTCTTATTCACAGACCAACGTGTTTTGCTTTCAATAAAATTCATGTGTTGCTGAAGTTTTAACCTCATCAGATCTTTTACCCTCTTAATGCACATTGGAAGTTTGTGAGGTCGTGCCAGAAACTTTTTGACAACTGAAAATAGTGAAACTTAATACACCTGGTTGTCACGCTGTTTTTTTTTTTTTTTTTTTTAGAAATGCCATTCATTTACCCCCTCAACAACTGGAGACAGGCAGTTAATCCTGTAAGGATTAAGAGGGTGTAGAAAAACTGATAACTGATGGATGTCATTAATTTAATTTCATGTGCTGTAACTCTCATATAACTGGATCCATTAACTTTCAATGTCCTCCATTTGAGATGAATTTAGCAAAAAACTGAGACACAAATTATAGTTTAGCTATGCACTAAGCTGCAATAATTTCTGCGTTTTTGTTGGACACTTGATTTAAAAAAAAAAAAAGAAAACTCAAAAGTTCTCAACAGCTTGAAGAGGACACGGAACAGATCTAGGTCTGATGCAAGAAAGTTAGAGGACATAACGGAAGTTGAATTATGTACAGAAATGTGTTAATTCCTGGAAAAAAAAGAAAAAGAAAAAAAAAAAAAGAAAAGTAGGAGCCTGATGTGCTGACATTGGCAAAGTTGCGTGTTTCACAGCAATATGGATGCAGGAACATATTCCTGACATCAACATCTCTCCAACTGGATTCCATATTACTGGGACATAGGGTCCATAAAGTGCTGTTTAATTAAAAACATGGGCTGCTACAATTGGGATGGCAGATGTTATCGTAGAGATTTATATGAAGGAAATGGTCTGCATACAGGCCAGTGGCTGAAAGCAGTGAGTTTTAATTTGTGATGCATAGAGCAGGTTATTTTTGTAGAAATGCACATATTACCTTAAGCTCCTGCTGCTTCAGGTGATGCCATCAAACATGGATGTTTAACAGGCTGAGAGCAAACGGCCTAGTTTAACTTCCCTGAAAGTCATTTCCATTTGCTACACTGCTGAGCATTACATCATCATATCCTGCAACATATTCCCTTCGGAGATTATTAAAGTAGTGACTGATTACTGAGAGCAACATAACTGCAGTATGAACCATTTCCTGGAACAGTTTCAGCAAATTTAAACATGAGTTAGGCTACCACTTGATATGGTATATCCCATCGATGTCATATGCAACATGAATTATAATTATTAGAACAACAAAAAGGAAAAACATCCACTGGCTGAGATAAGGAAAACATCTCAGCCAGTGAATTGTTTTTTACTTTGAAGATTAAGAGCCAAATACCAGAAACAGGTGAAACAACCGTTAAATATCAGGGAAATATTGATCCACAAACCTTTGATAATCAGTTTTTGCTTCAGATGAGGTGGGACTTTCCTCGGAAGAGGAAAAGTTTTCATCAAATGGATTGGTGGAGGTGATTTCAACAGGAACTCTCAGTTTGACTTTTGGGCCAACACTTTTTTGTCCTGCCTTCATTTGGTTATCTCTCTTTTCTTTTGCCAACTTCTCCTGTTTCCTTTCTTCCTCTTCCTGCCTTTCCTTCTCAGCCCTCTCCTCCCTCCTTATTCTCTCCCTTTCAATCCTATTTTTCTCCTCTTCAAACCTTTTTTTCTCCATTTCCTCTTCTCTACGTTTCTCCTCTTTTATTCTCTCGTCTTCCTCTCTTTTTCTTGTTTCCTCCTCCAATTTTTCTTGTTCTTCCCTTTTAATTCTCTCTTCCTCTTTTTTTTCTTCTTCCATCCTCTCTTTCTTAGCCTTCTCCTCTTCCCGTCTCATTTTCTCTTTCTGGATCCTTTCCTCCTCCTCCTCCCTTTTAGCTTGCTCTTCTTCAACCTTTCTTCTCTCCTCTTCTTCTTCTTGTCTTAGCTTTTCCTTAGCCAACCTCTCCAGTTCTTCTTGCCTTCTTTTCCTCTCCTCTTCCTCCTCTTTTTGCCTAATCCTTTCCTCCTCTTGTCTCATTTTCTCTTTCTGGATTATTTCCTCCTCCTTCCTTTTAGCTCGCTCTTCAATCTTTCTTCTCTCCTCTTCCTCTTGCCTCAGCTTTTCTTTAGCCAGCCTCTCTAGTTCATGTCTTCTAAGCCTCTCTTCTTCCTCTTTTATCTTTCTGTCCTCCTCCCTTTGCATCTTTTCTTGCTCTTCTCTCCTCTTTTCCTCTTCCTCCAGTTCCCTCTTTTTTGCCAACTTCTCCTCATGTTCTTTCCTTTTCATCTCTTCTTCCATCTTAATCCTTTCCTCTTCTACTTTTCTGAATTTCTCTTCAGCCTCAATCCTCTCTTCCTCTAGTCTCTTTTCTGCCATTAGCCTTGCATGCTCTTCTTTTCTAGCCTTCTCTTCTTCCTCTGCTCTAATCTTTTCCTTCTTAAGCCTCTCTTCTTCCTCCCTTTGCCTCTTTTCTTGTTCTTGCTCCTTTTTCCTCCTCTCGTCAGCCCTCTCTTGTTCTCTTCTGACTTTCTCTTCTTCAATCCTCCTTTCTTCGTCCTCTTTTAGTCTCCTCTGTTCTTCGGCTAATTTTTGCTCTTCTTCCTGCCTCCTCCTCTCCTGGGCCATCTCCTCCTCTTTCTTGATTCTTTCCTCCCTGCTCCTCTTTTGTTCCTCATCAAGTTTCCTCCTTTTTTCTTCTAATATTTGCCGCTCTTCCTCCTCTTTCCTGATCTTTTCCTCTTCATCGCTCCTCAACTTTTCTTTAGCCAACCTCTCTAGCTCCCCTTGTTGTTTCCCAATAGCCTCCTCTTCCAGTCTGGCCTTTTCTTCTTCCACTGTTCTTAAATCCTCAATGCTGTCATCTTTCTCCTCCTCTTCCTCCATCCAGGGTGAATACTTCCTCCCTGCTTTAAGTGAATTCACAGATGGAGACGAGTTTTCCGGTACATCCTCCATGGATCCACGTCCTGAACTCGATAGACTGAAGCTGGATCCAGAGCGAGATGTCCGAGGTGCTACCTCCTCACAGTAAACATGGCTGCCATTGATACACAAATTGCTCTGATCTTGTTTTTGTTGGCCTGAGGTTGAATCTTTGCTGTCTGCGCCACTTGAGTGTTTATGGATTTTGAACTTGAATTTCTTTTTCCCTGTAAGCACATGAGGAAGATTAGCACATGCAATGACAAAGAAGAAATGCAAGTATTAAAGAAAAGCTGCTGACCCTCAGAGGACTCCACGTTCAGCCCAGATGATTGGCTGCCACTCAACGAGGAGTTTTTCGCAGGCAGGACGGACATGGACTGAGACATGTTCCTCTGCAGGTTGGATTTAGGAGAAAACAAAGACATCCTCTTGTGTTGCTTAGATTTTCCGTCCTTGCCTGCTCCTGCCTCACCGCCTCCGTTTGCATCTTCTTCCTCACTGTCTGTCAGAACCTGTGTGAGGGAAGGCACCACACCTGATGAAGAGTCCAGATCCTTTTTCTTTCCACGGACTTTATCCTTAAACTTTCCGAGGCGGGAGCGGGATTTTCCTGCACCCGAGAGGTCGAACATGCTGGCGGTCATGTTGTTTCTCATGAACTGGATGTCCAGAAACACCTCTCCGCGGTCTTTGTCTGGCTTTCCGGTTTTATCCAGCAACTTAAACCATCTGGGGGAGAGAAAAAAAGTGTATAGTATTAGGAATCCTTTGAGAGGAATGTAGAAAAAGAGCTTCACTTTTGTGAACAGATTGTTTAATGAAATTAAATATTTTTGTCTCCCACTAGCTTCCTGTGGATTAAGGCATTCAACCTAAAAACTTACCTGATGCAGTTAAAAAAAAACACAAAAACAAATAAAAAACTAATTGCACAATATTACATTGCTGAACGTTATGAACCAATATTGAATGAAAAATTAAAATCATGCTAAACTTCTTAATTTTATGCTTTAAAAATATATTCAAACCACCTAACATTTTCCATCATGCACCATTAAACCACAACAACAAACCCAGGGTGTTTTAATAGCATTTTATGTGGTAGAGTAGGGGTGGACAAAAAAAAAAAAAAAAACTCCATCCATCCATACATACATATTTACCTTTTAAATAGCATATTTATGTGTAAGACGGAAAATGCAAACACGGCAGCAGCCACGTGTTCTGCAAAAATGCACTGCACAAAGATAAAGTTTGTTTATCTACATTAAAAAAAAAGGGTTGTCATCAACATAGAAAGGTGACCAACTTTGCACTGGTTATAAATCTGGGCTGTAGAAAAAAGGTCTAAGATCAGAATTGTTTCACAAAGCAGAGAAACAAAAAAGCCCAGTCAGCATAAAATAAACTGTCTGTTGGGCAAAAAGCTGAGGTCAGCTCACCACTGAGAAAACAGCCTCCACTAAAATCTGGATTCCAAAGGAAATGAAGAAATCAGGAAGGGGGCACTGTGACTGTATGCAGAAACACGGCAAGTTGTAGCTGAAGGCTTTTTTTTTTTTTCCTCCTATGTTGCACATGGCTATCTGATTGCATTTTCAGAGTTTTGAGTACCCCCCCCTCTGGACTTTGCAAGCTTCTTGGGAAGCATTGACAGGCAAAAAAATACATCAGCAGCTTGCTCTCCTATCATTGTGCTGTATTATGTTACTGAGAGAGATTCACACTCTTCCTCCTCCTTCCTCAGGAATGTTTCAGATGTGTGGCACAAACACAATTAAGGAGGGAAGCCGCCTTTTCCTGGAATTGGATACATGGTTCACTCACTGCTGCCCCCAACCCCCCTCCCCCACAAGCCTGCTGACCTTTGATGGTAAACTGGACATGATCTGCAAATTTCAGTACTTGGTAATATGAATAATGTGTGGGTCCTGTCTGCTTGATTTGCCCAACAAAACATCCTTCAAATGAACACTGTTGTATAGATATAGCTTTTACTTGTTCCAATTCCAAGCATAGTAAAGGTTTAGCTTTCATTTATTTTTCCTCTAGTTTTTTCACTGCAAATAACCTGTGTAACTGTGTCCTTCCCATTGTCACGCCTGAATTTCCCCAATTCAGGTGTAACTTTATTCCACAATAAAGAAATTCCTATCTTATCTCATTCAGCCTCACTAAACATCTTTTGTGAAGTTTCACTGGCGGATTGGATCATGTTCCTCCTCTTCTTAGATAAGCTATTTAGCATACGTAGAAAAAAAAAAAAGTTCATATTCACACAAGTTCATTATATTCTCTGCAGTTGTAACTGAAGATAATAAATCCAAAACACATACTTCCTTTTAAATTTGTCCAATTTTCTAAGCATCACATTTATAAGAATCTGCAAGTTTTACTGTTTAATAAGTTAAACCTTCAGGTATGGATTTATTAAGCAGCCCTGGGTTCCTCTAAGCAGCTGCACAGCAACAAAAGAATTTTAATAATTGACACCCAGACGTCAGCAGGAGACCTTCTCAGAGAATCAGCACATGTTCTGTGACATCCCCAGCTTGGTTGTATCTCTGAGCTAAACCTACAGCTGATTGTGAGAAGTCAGGAAAACAAATGTCTAAGCAGGCCCTATGAATAGTTCACACGAGGTTTGTAAATAAGGTGCAGCGCTCGGATGTTTCTTTTTTTGGACCGACCTCTGAGCAGACATTGTAGTTACACATTTCCTCTATAATCTGTAATGTTTGCGAGGCCGTGTTTTATCCTTGAATCATTAACTTAAATCACAAGGACAATGTTGTCCTCACAGAACGTATTTCTGACTTCTAAGCGTCATAGTTTGTACCAGAAGCTTCTAATTTAAATACTATGGTCTCAAAAAAGATCTCCAAGTGCTCCTCCTTTGATTGATGCCTCTTTTGACCAACTGTGTTGATCTGTGGTTTCACCATAGCTCATATTTTAAAAACACCCACTTCCTGTCTTCAAGCACGTTGCTCAGGCCAGTCAGTGCAGATGCTCATCCACCCCCACCCGATTATTTATTTAACTTCTAGACAACAGAGACCCAAGAACCAACTGCAAACCCTAACCAGCCTCCAGACAGAACCAGTATAGAGAATCTTCAGGAACCGGAGCTGAAACAGGGAGCCATTCAGTTTTCTGATCAATTACGTTACCGTATTTGCAGCGGAACAGCTTAACAAGGTCATAGAGGTCCAGCTTTCCAATTTTGCAAATCCGACATTTTTGTTTTTCCAGAGTGATTTTGTATTTCAAGCTGAAGGATGTCAAGGCTACAAGTGGATAAATGTTGACCTACTCAATACATTATCCCCCGGTATAAAACAGAAATGTCCGAACAGGCTGGAGTGGAACGCTCTGCAACCTGGAGGCCAACTCTAAATACTCAGTAATGGCTTTTGAGTCTTTTTTGTTGTAATTATTCCAACATTTTCAAATGGGACCAAAAATATTACAATTTAGTGTACAGAAAAAAAAAAAAAAAAAAAAAAAGTAAAGGGAAAAAAAAACAAAAAGCCTACATCTTGGGCCTCTCACTGAAGCAAAGAGAAACACTGTTTATTGTGCAACAATGGTTAGTGTGCAATCTGATATAGATTACAGATCACAAAACCAGACAAATACTCTCCAAATAAAGCAAAAACGAGAAGAAGCAAGTTCCTCCAGTGAAGTCATAGGGGAAGTTGCAAAAGCGTTTAGGTGGAGTCAACATCATCCTGCATAAGGTGAAATTAAACTGCTCTTGCTCTTCAGCTAATCTTACATCTCTCTGACCTGATAGAAAGTCTGACACTATGCTGGACAGAAAGAACCAGAGGAGGATAACGGTTGACTCAACAATCTGCAGATATCCATCGTACACTGGCTGGACACATCCTTCCTGAGCCGCTGATAACACAATGGCCCCGGGTGACTCAACTTTTTCTTATCAGAGAGCGCAGCTGCGAGTTGGAAAACAGCTGAATAAGTAATCCAACAGCAAGAACTTCCAAGGGCTAAAACTGTCCGGTTAGGGTTGCTGGATCAGAGAAGCCAGAAGGAATGGCAGCAGACCTGAGTAACTTTGAGGAAAACTGAAAACAGATTCCCCGTCTCATGTTGAACGACAAGTCAAAAGGCCTTGAAGTTTTCTCAATAATGTCCCAGATAATATATTCCAGCTTATGTTGTAGTTGAACTTGTTTCACTGATGAAATTGTACAGTTTCTTGATCATTTCCTGACATTATGCCCAATTACTTTTGACTTTTACTTGTTCCACAATAAAGCAGTGAGGTGTTGCCTAAAAATAAATACACAGGTGTGCTTTCAATTAACTCAAACTTTGTGAATTGGCCTATCAGAATCTTCCAAAAGCCATGACATCATCATCTGGGCCTTCACAACTTGTTTAAAGACATGGTCATCTTTGTGTATGTAGTCTGAATTTGATTCAAATACAAAATGATGAACTGAGAAATTAGATTTTCTGTCCTTCTGGTAGGGCTGGATGATATGGCCAAAACTTATATCACCATATGCTTCTTAATTTCGGTCGATACAATATAATTGCAATATCAATATAAACGAGATGAAAGCCCCAGATAGACTGCAAAGAATGCCCACAACAAATGCCTGTACAAACTGATTATTTAGCAATGTTTATAAAACTCCTCCAATAACATTTTAGAAATACTTGCTTTAAAAAAAAAAAAAAAAAAAAAAAAAAAAACACACAAAATCCGTCAGTCAGTGACAAATGCTGTAATCATAGACTATAATGTATATTGAAATATTGGAAATGTCATATCACCTTATTGAATAAAAGTTATATTGTGATATATATTGATATTGAATTATTGTCCTCCCCTACCTTCTGACAGGTAGTAGAAACAATCAAGGTAATCCCAACTGAACTAGAAACAGTTTTAATCTGATTTAATGTTGATCGGCAAGGGGGGGAAAAATGGTTATGTCTTTGTATAAACTGTATTTAAATAAACCGTTTATATTTGAGCTTGTATGCATAACCTTTTAACTGTTTTTTTTCTGGGATTAAAAATAAATTCACGAGTGCAAACTTATGCACTCAGATTTTACTTAATTTAAATTATATAGTGCTTCACTTTTTCACCCTGAAAAAAAATAAATAAAAAAGATTGGTTGCAATAAACAATGAAGTTCAAAAAAAAAAAAAAAAAAAAAAAAAAAAGGCACCCAAGTTCTCATTTCTATTCACCTGCTGCTCACAGTCCTAGTGCTTTAATCACCAGCATCAAATGAGAGCTTTTTTTGTGTAGAAGTTCAATAAACTTGCAGAGATGGCAGCGGTAATGTTCCATTGCTTCAACAATCTGAAGTATTACAATGTGCCATTTTCATCAAGGGAAACAGGCTGACATGTTACAGTAGGCACAGACGAAAATTGTAAAACAGATGACACCCAGACTGAATTTAGCTGCTCTCATCACACTGCCATCACATAAAAAAAATAAAAAAAAATGACAATCCTAATTTATTATCTTCAGCAGCTCTTTTATTACCATCTATATTTATTGTGTGTGTGTGTGTGTGTGTGGGGGGGGGGGGGGGGTCATGTTGATATGATCGTTTTCTCAGTCATGAACCTAATCCTTAGGAAACTTTACAGCTATAAGCCTTTATTCTAAATTAATAAATCATAAAAGGAAATGCATTTTGGTGAAGGCGTTCTGATTCTCTGTGGTGTTGGTGCGAGAAACTGACCTCGCTTGACTTTCACTGTTGCTGTCAATGTTTGTTTTCTCATTGATAAAACAGTCAGGAATGTGAGGCCAAAGCTGGAGGGAAAGTCACCGAGCTCACAGAAAGATCAACACAGATGAGCTGCGTTGGAATTCATAGCACACAAAAAAAAAAAAAAAAAAAAAAAATGCAGAGACTCTCATAGTTGCGTTAAGACATTTCAAAAAGTTCAAAGAGGAGAGAGAAATAGGGATTTTTTTTTTTTTTTTTACATAATCAGCATGCTACTGAATCCATGAAAAAGCAACTAGTATGGTATATAAGGCTATATGCAGTCTATGAAGGGGGCGGGGGGACCTTTTTTTTTAATAAAAACAAAGTTGGTTTCAGTTACCTAGAGTAACTGAAGCTCATGACTTTTTACCCACATTTTCTGGAATGCATTTCATAATCTAAACCCAGGCCTGATTACAGCCTATTCCGTTTTACCTCAGTAGCAGCTAAAGCCCACGGTGGAGGCGCAGGAACCTCCGGTGTAAACAGGGAAGTTGTGCAGCTTGTGACGAGAGGCCTTTCATTGAAACGAGGTTTACCAAATTTGCCACAAAACAGGCATGTTTGGAAAATCATGGCGGCCGTGGCAGGCAAGACAGTGGTTTTCCAAAAAGCCAGTTAAATTTGGAGTTAAATTATGTATCTGAAAGCTGGATAATCTTAACCTGTAAAAAAAAGCTTTATACCGTCTTAGGTAAATTTATTTCTTGATGAACAAAAAAAGAATAATTCAATGAGTGTGGTCAGTGAAAATTAACCTTCAAACAAACCGCATTCATTTGCTTGAATAAGTAATGCCGCTTGGCATCCTCCAAGGCTGCAACCAAGGAAACAAATCCTCTAAGCTGCAACGTTGTGAGTAGGCAACGATTAGAAGTGATGCATAGCTGAGTGTGTGAACTCTCAAATGGCTCGAAGGTTGAGAGATCACACATTCTTCAAATGCAGACAACTGACAAACAACCAATTATAAACCACTGCTTTCATAAATGCTGCTGGATGGATTGTTTGCTAGATTACAGAGGCACTATGGGAGTTTTTTTGAGCCCATAAAGGTTCAGCATGACTGACAGTGGAGGCAAAAAAAAAAAAAAAACAGAAGTTATGTCTCAGTGGTGCAAATAAAACTCAGAGCAATTAGTTTTAGCTGCCAATATTTAAGTGTGGAAGAAAAAGTATACCCAGTTAAACTTTATCTGTTCAACGGTGTTTCTTCAGAGAAATCAGAAGGCCAGCACTTTTTTTCTGACTACAAACTTTAACCTAAAGAGGTTACTTTGCACTTTTAGAATGTTCTAAGTATACACAAATACCACTAATGTATGTAGCGACAGAGACATTTTTAGATGATACTTTCTACCTCATACTTTTTAGTTGTTATGTTGAGCTGTCACTGTCTGATTTCCGTATGTTCTGCTGATCAAAAATGTCCAAATTCTGGGACAGAGCTTGGTCCTTTGTTAGCACATCTAATTTGAACTGAGTTTTAATATTTACGCACGCTTCTGTGCACTTACTCAGTCTTGCTGCGGGTTTTGTCCTCACTAAGCTGCAGCAGGTTGATGACAGCCTGTCCCAGCAGCTTGTCAGGTCCCACCAGAGCCCGGTGCAGGACCTGGACGTGCAGCGTGCCGCGCTCCTTCCCCCCTCCTCCTCCTCCTCCTCCTCCTCCTCCCTGAAGCAGCAGCGGCGGCGGCAGGTCGAAGGAGGCCTCCTCTTTCCATACTGGAGCCACGCTTTTCTCCACCACCGACGTCTGGTACTTCTCCTTGCCCACTTGCATGACCGCGTAAGCGTCATTGGTGCCGCTTTTCCCCTTTATCCTGAGCCCCCTGGCTTGGAGCACCGTTACCTGGACGCTTGTGGGACACCACTGCTGATCCGCTAAGGACATGGTGGAAAAACACCTGCCGCTGGTGCTGGAGCAGCGGCCCTTACAGAGTGAAGTGTCAAAATAAAACGCAAGTGAGCCTCCTCACCATCTGGCTCACCGCGAAACTGAGCAGGAGGACGGAAAAGTTTGCTGAGAAGAGCTCGGCAGGACTTCAGGAACCAGCTGATTGGGCGTGGTCTTATCTAGAGTGGGGTTAAGCCACACCCACCTCGAACAGACAGGTGGGTGGATCCATGTGTTTTTATTATGAATAAACCCAACCTGATCCTCCTACTGTATACAGTCACCTTCAATGAATTACTATATGCATTTCGATTAGGCTCGTTTATAAGATTAAAAGTACCTTTTGAAAATAAAAACCTTTAAGCAAGCATTACTATTTTCGTTTAGACCACTCTTCGGTATTAAAATGTTTTTTTTTTTTTAAATTGATCTGATGTAATGTTCTAATCATAAGTGTTGTGTTTTCATTAATTGTGAGCAAGAAAAACATAATTAACAGGAGTAAAGGCAAGAAAACATCCGTCTGTGTGTCTTGAAATATAATGTGTTTCACTAAATCATTTCGCTGATTAAGTTGAAGTCAAAAAGGTTAGTAGAATGATTCCAGACGATTAACAAAAAAGAAACTTCAAGAACTTTTTACAAATAAGGAATGGAGAATATCATCTCTGAATGCACAATATATCAAACTTTGACAGGTAGATGTGTATATATATAAATGAAAAACTTTGGAGATACAGGAATAATTCATGACTCAATTTGAAAGGCGCTACTCATAAAAAAAAAAAATATATATATATATATATATATATATATATATATATATATATATATATATATATATATATATATATATATGGATTCTGTGTATTATAGCCCTTTGCCTCTAAGGCTGGGTACAGGAACCACAGTTTTAATGAGTAGCGCCTTTCAAATGGAGTCATGAATTGTTCCTGTATCTCCAAAGTTTTTCATTTAGCAGTTTCACAGATCTCATAATTGCCATCCTCTCTCACATTCAGTGGGCCTCCTGAAGCCCAAAATCATTACGTGTATAAAATGGCTTTAATACATATATAGTGAGTCTGTTTTTGTGTAAATAGTGACTCCTGCTGTTAGCGTGAGGCAAACAAGAGAAAAAAAAAACACATTTTATTTAAAATTGATAAACCAATAATTACAGTTAAATAATAAACCAAACAACTGTCACATCAACAATATGTTTCACATGGCTTGCCGTAGCAGGCAAAGTGCAGCACAAATTAAAGCTGCAGACAAACAGAGCCTTGAGCCAATTAGTAAACTGACGTACAAATCCCGGCAACACTGTAGACTGTTATGTAAAGGCTGCAGCGCATGCATCTGCAAATCTGGGGTTCAGGAAAATTCAGAAAACTGTGGTAATTTTAGAGTGTCGGCCTCTTTAATGAAATTCACAGAACATGGTTCCATAATAAATCAGCGGAGAGATTTGAGAGCGAAACATCCCTGCAATATTCTGCTGTAGTTTGAACTTTAAAGTTAACAGCCCTCCACCTGCACAATGCAAATAAACCTTTTTTTTTCATATGTAAAAACTAAACAGAAGCACACTTCACTCTTTGTAAATGCATTTTGCCAACATGTGTTGTGTTAGTGAACTTGACATAAGAGCCCATGATGATGACGGACACACTGGTCTTTTATTATCCTTTCGCTTAAACTCAGTTGCCTTTGTCCTCTCCCGGACATTTAGCTTCTGCGTGTTTGCCATGGTTCTGGTCCTCCTGGTCACCCAGAAGCATTTTGCTGTAAAGCTGCTGCTGTTCTTCTTTAAAAGCATCTTTCACTTTGGCTCGTTTCAGTCCGGCATCCCTGGGGGAGTGCATATGAATAAAAAATATGCTGTTACACATAGAATCAATGACTTATATGTAGTAATGTAGTCCATGGACCCTGTAGGGAGCAATTGGAGATTGTGCGTTTGACTCAGCTTCAGGGTTTAATAGTAAAGAGTCAAAGATAAAATTCTCAATAATGTATTATGTGAGCTATGTTCTGCACTATTATTACCTCTCCCTTATCTTTTTAACTCCTTAAAAATATGAAATGAAAGTGATAAATAGACTAAATGACATTTAAATAAAACAGCGACTCACCATATGAGGTCCACTAGCCCTCCCTGAGCAGCTATAGCAGCCTTTACGCGATTGGCGAACTGCACAGGATCCTCGCCTTCCTACAAATTAAATTTTTAAAGCGACATCAATACACTTTACAAGCCTCCTCTCCTAAGTCTGAAACATATAACAGAATCAAATAATCTCACCCATTGTTAATAAGCGAGGATTTGTCTTACTGTCTTATTGTTGGGAGATTTATTTTTCTTAATGTAACAGTGCATACTTAAATTATACCTAGCCATAATTGGTAATGTTACACATTGAGACAGGCACATAAAATCACAGTTCCACCTCCATTGTGTGTCACCAGGACAAAGAGGAAATAAAAACCTCATCCTAGTTTTACATGCTTACCATGTTGTTCTTCAACAATTGCATCTCTGCTACATTTTAATCCATTCAGGTTGAATATACATTGTGTTGTTTACACTGTCTGAGCTGCAACACGTCAAGAGTTAACTCTGTGCAAGTAAAGCAATTTATGCTGGAGCTTTATGCTGGTGACCATGTCTCTAAACTGCTGAACTATGATAGCTACTAATGTGTTTGAAATTACTGCTTTTATTGTTGTGTTGATTTCGTTAATTTTTTTCTTAGGTTTCTGGAATTTGTTAATCAAATGTTTTACTTTCCCTGGACTGATTCCACCTTATGTAACCATAATGTAAGAGACACATTCCATAATTCTCAAGACAAAATAAGGTTTGGGTAAAAAATAGATAAATAACGTATTTCTCAAGACCAACCTTATTGCCTCTCCTTGTAAACATATTTGTTTTTATTTATTATGTTTATTTTGATAAAAACATTTTTTTATTAAACGTTTAAGAAACACATTTGGTATATGTGCTCAATTTATACTTCCTGCAGACCACGTTGACACATTTTAGACCAATTAGATTTGAAAAAGGTTGATAAAGGTTCAAGAATATGCCACAAAGATTAATATTTTCTGCCACCTTTTTTTCCTATTTGAGTATTTTGTGTTCTATTGTTCCTTTTTCTGGTCCAAAACTGAGACCACTAGATTAAAAAAATGTAATCTATTTATTTTTCTGTGTCTTATCGCTTCTTTATTTATTTTGGTGTATTTGTGCTATCATATATATATATATATATATATATATATATATATATATATATATATATATATATATATATATATATTTACCAGGGTGACTGATGGGAGCCTCTAGATCTCATAATTTTTTATAATGGAAGTTTAAATAAAATGGGTACATAATTTAAAGTATTGGTTTTGAATAAAATAATTAATACAAGCAGCCCTATACTAAATAAAATAGGGTAGATAAAAGGGTATGCATCTCAGCCTATCGCTGTCTTTATGTGTGGACAGTTTCACAATATATTGGGTCCTTGGCCTACACTATTCCTGGTAAACTTCTGAAAAATAGCAAGGGGAAGAGATATTTCATTTTTAATGCCCATTCATGTCTTTTTTCATATTTTTTGAATATTAATTTCATCATTAAAAAATATATATTTGTGACATTGTAAGGGCTTCACCTTCCTCTTCATTGGTGGCAGGTACCAAACGCTGCAGACGATGGCCCAGCTGCTCATCATCCTCAGAAGGTATCTCACCAAACCAAATTTGCTGCTGTTCCAAAAAGCGTCTCCAAAGCGAGGATCATACTGAAAGACGAAACATGCTCTCGCACGCTAAACTATGAACAACACCGGTGCAGCAGAATACGCAAACAACCATGTATACCTTAATGGCAGCAGGATAGATGGTGCAGCCAATTTCAAAGCTCCCCTTCCTGAACATCATCACCGATGTGTTGTTGACACAAGTACCTGTAAATGAAGTAACAGGAGGAATTAACAAAAATACCAAGTTACTTTGAAAATTGAAAAGTTAAATATTGTAGTTTAATTTTTTTGTCCGTATTTGAAACACATTTCACTGCTTGCCTGAAATAGACTTAAAAAATCCATTCTATCATTGTTTTAAGACATTAGAACACATGACAGAGCTCCCTTTAAAAGTGCTTGCTTTGTCGTGGATATTTTGCGCAGAGACAACAAAGATTATCTACATAATCTACACTCATTGGCTCCTTTATTAGGTACGACTTGATAGTACCAGGTTGAGCCTCTTGCCTTCAGATCTACCTCAGTTCATAGCGGCGGTGATTCAACAAGGTGTCACAACTGTTGCTCAGATATTTTTTGGCCAGATTGACATGATAGCATGCTGCTGCAGATTTGTCTGCTGCATGCATGACACCAAGCTCCTGGTCCCCTGCATCCTAAAAATGCTCCTTTGGATTGAGATCTGGTGACTGTGGAGGCCATGGGAGTACGGTGAACTTAGTGTTGTGTTAAAAAAAAAAACACTGTTGGAGATGATCTGAGCTTTGTGACATGTTACATCATCTTGCTAGAAGACGTCATACATTTTTTTCTGAATTACTTTATTTTGAAAATGACATATGGTTTGAGGGGAGAATGTTTAAATTCCTTTAATAGCCCACACGATCTCTGGTTATGTATCTAGTTAAGTAACAGGATTTCCATTCACACCTTCAGGGAAGATTAGGACAGGATGTTTGTTCTCATCTGCAACATGATCCCTAAGCCTGAAATGACAGAATTAAGAAGATTTTAAAGTATTTTAGTATCATTCATTATACAAACGAATTAGTTCTTGTCAAAGCATGTTTGTATATTTCCTATTTCTATTTTGTGATCCTAGGAAATATTAAGTTGCCAGCTTATTGCATGTGTCATTAAAACATTCTTCATCGGTGAAAGTAACAAATCAGAAAGTCTAATGAGTCTAAAGTCTAAAAATGTTTTTGAAAAATTAAATTAAATTAAATTAAAAACATATTAATGTATTTTTTTTTTTTTTTTTATTTTTTGTCGAATCAGTTTCTGCGGAACTCGAGAGACACTTTCTAACACGGACACTGCATTGTTACCTTTTGGCCACTAGGTGTCGGTCTTTGACTTCAGCTCGCTCAAACCATATGTGAGGAGAGGACTTCACCATGGCTCTCTGGATCATTCCCAGCAAGCCTCCGTGTAACTGGCCAACCTGAGAGAGGATTTCTCTCTTAATTCCCCTCATGCATTCATGAATAGTCTTCCCATGTAAAACAAACTCCCTAAAATTATAAACTACACATTTCATACCAAAGAGTAACAGCAGTCATTAGCCAGGATGATGCCATCTATTGGTGTGGTGTGATTGGCCACACATATGCCATCATTCTTTGGTTTGTTTTCCCTGCAGATAAACAAGACACACACACACAGAAATGATCTGGACGTCTCTGAAAGTAAAAATTTGACAAGAGATCAAGTACACCATGATGCAAGAACTAGCATTTTCCAGTGATATTACCTCATATTATCTCAAACAGGAATATCAAAACCAAGCTTTATCTATTTCTATAGCTGAACCAAGATATTACATTTTATTAAAAAAAAATATAGCTAACCTCTATTTTTACTGTCTGTTTAAAATAAAAGACAAAACCTTTCTTGTTGTAGGTCAGTTAGGATTAACAAAATTATTTCCATTTGCTAAATACCAGTATGATGAGACAGAGAGTTTGAAACGTTCTTCAAATTCATAGTTTCACAGTCTCTTAGTATTCAGAAGCTTTATATTTTAAATGTTTTAACTAAATTGCAAGTGATGGGGTATGTATATATTAAAATGTATGTAAACGCACTACCCTGTGTAGATCATATTAAATTCGAAATAATTTAAAATTCTTGTTTTCGGAAATTGTTAAAGTTGTATGTTGTGTGATGATTCTCCACTGGAAAATGAACAGGTAGGAAAAGCCAGTTAAAGGCCAGAATAAATTAACACAGAGGCCGTTGTTAGATGAACTTCTTACTAGAAACGTTTATCGCTAAAGTATATTTATTGTTAGCACTAATTATCCCATACCTGTTATGATAGGTGATGATTCCAGTCAGCGATCTAACACACAGGCGATAACCCATCAGATGCACCTTGTCGCTGAGGTAGGTTCTTAATCTAGGGTCATACAGGAATGATGCCACAAAGATCAGTTTAGTTGCATCCAGACACATGGTTAACCTTGTTAGGGGGGCAGCTTTGTTATTAACCAACGTTAACATCAACTCTATGCATGTTTGAAGCATAAGTAGAACTGATTGAACTCACTTTGTGCTAGGTAGGAATCCCACCATGGTGCTTAAAACAATAAACAGAAAAATTCCTGCGACTGCCACAGTTACTCTACGAAAAAAAAAGAACAAACTGATTATTTAAGACATACCTAAAAAGCTTTACCCACTTATGTGCTGTTCTGACCTGAAAGGAAGTAGTACACCATAGCGGATTAAAACTCCCACAACCCACAGGGCTAAAAGTTTCACACTTATGTAGCGGAAGTTGTGGTTGCTCCTAGTCAGCAAGTTCCAGCTCTCCAGCTCCTGTGCCGAGAAGCGCTTGGTCACGTCATCGTCGATGATGCTTTCCAAGGCTTTTCGACAGAAGAAGAAGACATCAGCGAGGTCAAACCGTGGCTCCAAACTCAGACGATCAGCACTGTGCCGAAGATCCTGGATCTTTCGCTGCAAAGTTGCATCTGGATTTTTGTCTATGATGCCTTTAGGTAGAAAGATGTTTGTTATGCTTCATAGTTAAAACAACATAAAGTGATTTATTTGTAACCAGTACTGCTAAAACACTGAAATGTCAATATTTTACCACTGGTATAGTGTTTGTAGAGATGATGATTCTTCTCTTTTGCCTTTTGCTCCATTTGTAAGGTTGCCCACTAAATAAAGACAATTAAACAGACTGTTATCTAAAACGTAGCAAGAACCTCTCCAGGTCACCAGAATGGAATCACAGTTCAAGATTTAAGTAGAACATATACAGCAGAAGGCGATAATATGAAATGAAATAAGACAACAAGTTCCCTCTAGAGTACAACTATGTTCCACATAAGGTTTGGAGAGCATGTGCTTTACAGATGAGGAACACTATTGTGGGCCAATTTTAGCTTCACACTCTCACTGCCCAGCTAGGTCATAAACTTGAGGGAGGAGGGTCAGATATAACATTTATGAAGCCATGTGGAGTTAAGCTGCCAGCAGGAATATTTCTCATTTCAAATAATGTGACTACCTGAGAATTTCAGGTCAAAAAACATTTGGGCAAGAATCAAGCCCTGCTTTCTTCAACTGTATTTTCTTTGGCCATGAATCTCTGTTGAAATGGCAGTTAGCCACATGCTAATGTTGTGCAATATTTTGTAGGTTTCTGACAGTTGTGTCTTACATTTTATGTTGTGGATGGTTGAAAGTCTGTTGGGGATCATTGTTAAATGGGTGGAAATTATTTGCAGCGTTATTTCTTGTTTTCTTGTTTGAATATAAAGAGTAATATGTAGCAATATGTCGAAACGTTCTTTCATTAGCTGATTTGAGGTGACAGATGAATTTGGAGCTGAACCCCATCTTTATTATTCTGCCTACATTTTGCCAGTGTACTATACTAGCACTTGCAAAACAGATACATGGTATGATGCTTTAAAGTACAGTATTCTTCAATATTATCATGACTCCACCAGGCATACTTCCTGTCATTGAATCCAAACAGCTTAAATCTTATCATTAAACCTTTAGCCAGAAAATATTTGTCTTGTCCTTGGGCCTTGTTGCTGGCTACAAAAAGTGGAATGCACTAAGGGATATTTCACCAAATTATAGTGGAGGTGTATGTGTATAGATGAGCCTGTGTGTGTATTTTTGTATAGTTAACATTTTTAAGAACAAATGAAGAGTAAACACTGCAACATGATCAAATATTCAAGAATACTCTTTGTTTTGTTTTGTTTTCTGTGTTTCAGTTTTCTTAAACAGAGCTCGGATATCATCTGTCCTGTTATATTTTCTGCTCGTTTGATTCAATCTCACTCCAAGGACTGGGGAAACTAAACTGCAATAGCTCCCTAAAATGACTGGAAATCTCCAAAGCAGCTGGTAGAGAGGACTCCTCCAATCGTCCAAGAATAAAATTTTGCTATGAATTTGTTCACTTTTACTCTAAGTGAAAGAGACCAGGTCAGATTGTATTTAGCTTCCATATATGCAGATATACGACAGGGACTAAGCTCATTAAAGAAACTGCTATGAAAGTGGATCAACCACTAGGAATCTAAGACCGCTCCGATATCAGACCAACTCAGATGGTGATCCTGAGGCTTTAAGCTTTTCTTTCACTTGGGAGGGTGTTCCAAAGACTAAATCCTCGCTGAGAAACATGAAATATATCTAAAATTATATATTGAGATTTGTTGTTTCAAATGTAGTAAGGTGATATTTCAAATTGCAGGCAATTACTTTAAAAAAAATGGCATCATTGCAGTTGAACAAATGAACAACTAAATCTCATAATTTAGATAAAAAAAAACTTTATTATGCAACTATTAAAGATGGCTCTAGTGCCGCCAGAGAGTACTAAGAAGGCTGTGGATAGATTTGTTGAGCATAAAGTTTTTAACTTTCAAAATGCATTTTACCCAGTTTTTTATGCACGCTCTGTTACTCCAAACTTTTTGCTTTTTTATTCAAATAGATATATTTCTCAAAATGTTTCTCTGTATGTTTAACAGCTCTTTTTTTCTCCTTCACTGAACCAACTACATGTGTAGCATAAGCACAAAGGGATTTATTTTATGCCAAAACGTATTGTTGTAAGAAAACTGAACTTGCTAAGTCTAAATGGTGTGATAGATCATGTCCTCAAAGGACTGTTAAAAGCTCATGAGTAAAGATACGGACAGGTTATGTGAAAAAAACAGTGGGACTTTCACCTGCTTCCAGAACTGAAGCAGAAATTAGGTATAGGCCTACCTGAATTTTGCCAGAGTGTTAGTTGTTTTTTTAAACAGATTTACAAACTGCTATTCAAAACTGTGATGAATAGTAAACAACTTGGGCTCTCCACAGAGTAGGCTACTTTTAAATCCTTAGGTGGAGTGCTGGTTTGTTAGACCTAGAAGCTATTTCCCCTAGACAACATTTTACGTGACTTTCTCCCTTTCTGACAAATTGCAATATCAATCTTGCCTTTATGAACACCAAGCTGGTGTTGCAGACTTTGTTATTATCTCATGGCCTTTGTGCTATGCATTGATGCTGTCAGTGTTCAAAATGTAATGTTATCACTTGGTACATTTTCTGCTGCATTATTGGCTTCTTTTTTTCTAAGTTTCTTTGTTTTTATGTAAAAAATAAAACATATTTCTTGCCTCTATACATTCATATGAAAAGAATTCACATGGGCTACAAGCCTGAGCATAATTGAAGAGGAATAATTGGTAAAATAAATTATGATATATGCAACAATAACATTGACATTAACTCCAATATTGTTACACCACAGGTGCGTCAATCTTACCTCAAATACACTGAGAAGCGCCATCATGTAATATTTGTGGATGCCAAAAGAGACTCCAAGTACAGCTGGCACTATTAGGAAGCCAAATACAAGAGTTGACCACACATCGACTGGTAGGCCAAGATATTTAGACAGCAGGTCATCAAAAGCCAACATGAACCAAGCCATATGTTCTGGGAGGAAGGAGAAGAGAGTTAAGATAAAATCCCTCAGCTTTACCAAAACTTTTCTGCTTTGTTTAAAACCATGACGGCTGTGGACGTCGCTGAGTCACACATTTACCATGTAGATCTAGTTAAAAAGAAGAAAATTATCACAGATAAAAAAACACAACACCAGACTTTATGATGTCAAGTCATTGCTTCTAGATTAGTTATCAATTCAATTATCTGATTCAATTATCTGTTAAAGGTGAAGGTCTCTCAAGCCAGCTTAATAAGAAATTAAGATAAACAGCAGCATAACATTATTGAAGATAGCATGATGAATGAAGCAAAATGTGCAAACATAGTGCTTCATATATTAAAGCTATAGTTGGTAATCCTGTTCAGAAACACATTTTTGTTAAAATGGCTAAAATCCATCCAGAAAGTAGTCAATGCATTATGTATTCAGAAAATGGAGGTTAAAAATTTATCTTTGTGGGAGCTGCAGACCAGTAAAAACTCTAATGAATCACTGCCCTTTGGTCCGAAGGGCAGGGATTTGTAAGAGTTTTGGTCCTGCTTTCACCCCCCTATGCCTCTCAGGTTTCGGGGGGTATCGCCTTATCTATTGGTTGTCCCACATGCCAATCACTCTGACACTCTCACATAATGCCAGTGTGCGTGGATGTTCCTTGTTAGTTTCCGCTAGCTGGCTGTGTATGTGCACTTCTAGTGTTTAAGTATCCGGTTAGTTTAGCGGTGAGCTTAGTGGTTAGCTTCGGTGTTAGTTGTTCATTGTTGCTCCGCTGCTTTCACTGTGTACTTTGAACATGTCTGAGAGTCACAAGAAGCAAACCACGTTCATGTTTATGAGAAGAAGAGAAAGGCCAGAGTAGAAAGAAATGAGGCCAGAGTGGATTTGCAAGATTTTTTTTACACGATCCCCCTGAGGAGTGGAAAAGCAGGTAAGATGGTCTTGCGCCTGCGCAGATATTCAAAAAGGGACTTGGGGAAACTTCCGGAAAAAAAAAACCTCTGATTCTACATTTAAAGTATTTTATCCAATTGCAATGGCTGTTATGACATTTCTACACCTGCAACAGATGTGTGATGTTCCTGGTCTGACGCAGATGTAAGGGGCTGGAGGTTGGAGGTGTCCAACAGGATGAAAGCGGCTTCACTGAGGAAGATATGAATCCTTAAACTACATCTCATTATTTTTGTACATTTTAATGTGGTCTTTAGCAAACCATTACCATTTGCAAGAGTAACTGAATGGTGATTTTTGCATTATTCAAACCGGGAAAAGGACTCTTAACCCAGAACCAATTTAAATATTCTCACTGACAAGAGTTGAGCATGAAGCCAAGCAGCTTGCCCAGGGCACCACTGACAACAGTGAATAGATATGGGCACTCACACAATGTGAACCTGCAGGGTGATATCATGGGTTTGCTCCATATTTGTGGTCAGTTGCATGATACAACCACCCAGCATGACATTGAGACTCAAACTCATCAAGAGGGGCTATTTGGACTTATTGACTGACGCTCCTGAGAAACTCATCCACGCATTTATCTTTAGTCGCATTGATTAATGCAACAGTGTCTTCACAGGTCTACCCAAAGAATCATTCAGACAGCTGCAGTTGATCCAGAATGTGTTCTCACTAAAACCAGGAAGGTAGAGCACATCACCCCAGTTCTAATGTCCTTACAATGGATCCTTGTAGCTCAAAGAATAGACTTTAAAATACTTCTGTTAGTTTATAAATAAATAAATGGTTTAGCACAAAAATACATTAAAGACCTGTTGTTGCTGTATCAACCCTCAAAACCACTCAGATCTTCTAGTTCTGGTCTACTCTGCATACCCAGAACCAGAACCAAACATGGAGAAGCAGGATTCAGCTTCTGTGCTCCACAAATCTGGAACAAACTTCAAGAAAACTGCAAATCAGCCGAAACACTGGGTTCCTTTAAACCAAGACTGAAAACCCACCTGTTTAGAGTTGCTTTGGTCCATAATAAAACAGAAACATTGACCAACATATTCAATGAGTATTGATGGTTTCACTTAATACAATTTAATGTTTGTTACTGCTCTCACAACCAGTGACTCTTTTAATGTGTTTATGCTGATTTATGCTTTCATGATGTAAAGCACTTTGAACCATCCTGCTGAAATGTGCTATACAAATAAATTTGACTTAACTTGACTCCTGCAACCGCCTGTAATGCTTCCCCCAAACTGCTTTGATTCCTTGGTGCCCATTTACAGATATACCAGTATGTACAAATCAAGTCCTTGACATACTCAATATTGGCATACAGTGCCTTTCGAAAGTATTCACATCCCATAGATCTTTTTTTCATAAATATAACAAACCCCTGAGGCCATCACAGAAGAGCTACATTTAGCCACAGCTACAATTAAGTAGACATGCATGCCACACTTTTCAGATTTCCATTCATAAAAACATTTAAAAGCTGTGTTGGTCTGTCCTGTTTTGTTTTTTGTCTGAGAAGGGTGCACTGCACTGTGGGATTTGGTCAAGAGAAATAAATGAAACATAAAAAAAAAAAAAATCAAAGAAGAAACGTGGGTTAGGAAAAAGACACTCACAAAAAAGCGAACAATTAAAAATGCACAATAAAAGATGAACTACAAACAGTATAAATAGGTTGTGGAAAATTCATGGAATTATAAAATATAGATCTAAAGGTGTGTGAATACTTTTACAAGACACTGAACATGTGCACCAAATAATAGTCAAATCAGTCCATTCCCTCCTGGCACTGAACCTGGCCGTGAGCTTTTTTTCTGAATTTGGTACTTTTCTAAACATTGTTGTCATAATGACACTTTATAATTTGTTTTATATGAAACATAATAAAAGTGCCATAGATAAAACATAATCATTAACATGTCCATAAAGCCTCCTCAGATCTGTAGGGTGAATTTTTCTCCTCTCTGTTTTATTCAGATGTTCAGTTCAGCAGCCTTAATAGTTATTTTATGTCTTTCTAAATGTCAAATTATATAAAGACACTCAGCACTCCATGCTGAAAAAGTCAGCTTTAAACAATGTTTTACCAGAAAAAGAAAGAAGAGCATTAATATGAACAAATTCATTAATAGTACCTGTTATAAAATATTGTTTCTTTCTGGCCAGGGTAACTATGCTTGGTTTTATAGTTTAATAATCGTTAAATATAGAGAAACAGCACCATACCTTCATTAATCTCAGTTTGATTGGCTCCAACCCATGCAACTCTAATCACATCACTGATCTGATCACGTCTGTTATTAATAAATCTCTTTAGCCTTAATTTTGACCCACAGGTTAACAACTAGGCGTTAAAGAAAAACAAAGTGACCTACACAGCTGTCTCTTACCGTGCTTCGGGTATGATGTTGTACCTGAGAGGATGGCAGGTGATCACGTGGTGCTCCATCTACAAGAACAGTGTCTTCTGACGCAGGGGGAATCTGCGACGCTGTGCTGTTTGCTTTTCCGACAATCAGCTACAAGTCACCGTGTAAACATTTGGTAACAAGTGGCCGACCTGAGCTGCAGTCACTGCGCTGTGGCCTGGGAATAAACCTTAAATCTGATTATGGTGGATTACCTATGCACTGTGGCAGAGCTGTTTGTTAGCACCAAGAAAATTTAGGAAGTTTGTTTCATTTTTGTTTTTTAAATTTAATTGATCAAAAGAAACGTGACAGCAGTGATTAAATGTTTTGCTTTCTAGAATAATTTTGAAGGAATTTGGATGTTTTTTTTTTAAATGCTAAAATGTCAAGATCAAAGTAGCAGTGTTGAGAATAAAGCTGAATGATTTATTCTATAAACAGAAAAACATTATTGCCACACTGTTTATGGCTTTATTTTTCCCTTTTTTTTAAGCCTGTCAAATCGTTTCTGTTTTATCACAGGACACTTTCTTTTTAAAGATGGCCAAACCATGCCTGTACAGCAATTTAGATTTTTTTCGATATAATCTTGAAATATAATTTCTGTCACATGTTATTATCCCCAGGTTTTTGCTATTTTTAGATTGATGTGGATTGTACAGTTTGTTCAGTTTTTCACCTCTTTAGTATTGTTTATTAGTCATTTCCTTCTTGGTCCCTGTCATGATTAGTTAAAATCTTGCCTGCACTTTAATTCACAAACAATAACTGAAAATATGACGCCATATTTGTGTAAGTAATATTATCCTTTTGTTCAACGTTTTAGGTTTGTCCCCATAGGTTTTATGATGTTTTGAAACAACAGTATTTTTAACTTAAATTTTATTTGATACAGGTTGATTTGTCTTGACATCATAACTTTAAAATCTATCTTCAAATATCTTTTTCTATCTTCAAATATATTTTTCCTCTCACAGAAACGCTGGACCATCTAAATTTAGCCAGCTAGCGGTAGCTGGTTAACCCTGCCTGCAAGCTGAGTTATCGCAGTATGTGTGCGTCACAAACGCACAAGAGTCCATCTTGTCAAGCTCCTGCCTCGATCGTTCGACCCAAAATGGGTCAGCCAATCATGTAGCAGTATTATGGTTTAAGGCAGGACATACAGCTGTGATGAAAACAAGAGCTGCCGATGAAAACACATCTGTTTTGTCAGGATCCACAATCGTTACAGGTGTCACTATCCAAATAAGCATCCCTTGAGTTAAGGCAAGGCAAGGCAAGGCAAATTTATTTATATAGCACAATTCAGTACAAGACAATACAAAGTGCTTTACATGATTAAGATATACCAAAATAATAAAATGTAGATAGAAAATAGAATAAAAGCAAGTAGGGATAGAATGTAGTAACAAAAAAGAACATTAAAAACAGTAAAACTGTTTAACTAGAACAGTCAAAGGCAATTTTAAACAGATGTGTTTTTAATCTTGATTTAAAAGAACTCAGGCTTTCCGCACTTTTACAGTTTTCTGGAAGTTTGTTCCAGATAAACGGAGCATAGGAACTAAATGCTGCTTCTCCATGTTTAGTTCTGGTTCTAGGTATGTGGAGTAGACTGGAGCCAGAAGACCTTAGTGGTCTGGAGGGTTGATACACTGATAACAAGTCTGTGATGTATTTAGGTGCTAAGCCATTTAAGGATTTATAGACTAACAGAAGTATTTTAAAGTCTATTCTCTGAGATACAGGGAGCCAGTGTAAGGACTTTAGAACTGGGGTGATGTGCTCTACTTTCTTAGTCTTAGTCAGGACGCGGGCAGCAGCGTTCTGGATCACCTGCAGCGATCTGATCCACTTTTTAGGCAGACCTGTGAAAACACCGTTGCAGTAATCAATTCTACTAAAAATAAACGCATGGATTAGTTTTTCCAGATCCTGCTGAGAAATCAGTCCTTTAATCCTAGAAATGTTCTTCAGGTGATAGAAAGCTGACCTTGTAATTAACATGTTGTGGTTTCGCCCATGTGTTGCGTGGACAATTTTCAACAATAAGTGCCTATTTTTCTAAGCAAGGTTTGCTAAACTGTATTTTGGGTTGTGCACATTATGTTGTTAATCTAAAAAACACCCAACAATGTAGGTGTTTTTCATTCTTTACAAGCACATTCACAACATAAGGGAGACTGTGTGGACTGCTGCAGCTTTCTGTTTTGGCTGTGTTGTGTGACCTGCTCTGCACAGTGCTCAGATTGGTATAGAAGAACGAGCTGAAACATTAGTCATTACATACTGCATTGTGAAATTCAAAGGAAGACGTTCAGTTAATGTAACCATGAAAATAACTTTGTCCACATTTTTTTTTTCAAACTTCCACAGACAACACGCAATATAAAGGTTTAGAAACAAATTATTAAGCTATGCTTGTTTTCACTGACATGTTTTCTGAATACTATAGCAGTTTTTTAAACTGAGTTGACAAAATCCTGAAAGAGCATTTTAAGCCTGTCCTGCAGAAACACATACAGGGACAAAACAAGAAAAAAATCTTATTGTCAAGAAAAGTGCAGCATCCAGGACGTTTTTAGTGAGTTTGTAGGTGTAATGATTATGACGTATACTCTGTGAATAAATAGGAGCGTAAAGCCACTGAGTGATCAAGCCTGTACATGACAATGATTTTATTACCTATTGAATTAGGGTTCAGTAAATGCCTAAACTGTGTACATATCTTTATATTCTGTTTGGGTCATATTTGTCAAGTCATTCAGTTTTCTCTACTCTCTATTACATTGTTTGAACAATTACGTCACAGCTTTTGCAGCATAGGTGCTAAACTAGGTCATCAACCTCCGTCGAACCAATTTTGCAAATCCGTATTTATTTTTTTTCACCATGATTTTGTAGTCCAAGCTCAAGGATGTTAAAGCTACAAGTGGGTAAGTGAAAATTTTCAGTTGTTGGGTGTATCAACCCACACAGTTCATTACACCATCCCCCAACATACTAAAGAACGGCTGAATGGGGTGGAGTTGAATGCTCTGTGACCTGGGGTGGGTGGAGTGTGAAGTGCCTCCTTTGCAATTAAAGAGACAGCTATGAAACAAGTTGCTCAGGGACATACCTGAGAACAGGAGCAAAAGAAGAGCTATGGGGGGACAATAAAAAGGAATTTAGACCAAAGAATTGCAGTTCCACTTTATATAGACCACGAATGAATGATTTAAATGAGAAAAGCAAGGATTGGAAAGCAAATATTGCCTTTAAATATATATGGTCTAACTATATTATACATTTTTCTAATGTTTCTTGAGCTGGACTTAAGTTTTTTTCTTTCACTCTTTTAGTTTTTGCCCAAATGGCGAATTTTGCCAGTCAAACAGAAATTCAATCTCAAAGAAAGGAAGAAAATTAGGTTCCACATGAAACACACATTTTTCAATTGAAATAAATATCTTTATTTTTAAATATTCTGCTACAAATTGCAGTAGTTTTCTGTCATGCATAGTTTCATACAGTTAAGACACATAAAACCACAAAATTGGATTTCCCTTTTCAAAGTATAGCTTAAAGCATGCATATTCTCTAGTGTCCAGTCTTGAACAGTCAATGCTGTCCCAGTGTCACTTATTAAGCTAAATCAGACCACTAAACGTTCTTTGGCTTTTATGCATAAAGAAGCTCACCCTGCTTCCTTACACTTACTGATAATAAAGTAATGCCACAAGTTTTAGAGACTGGAATATGTTTAGGGAAGTGAATGGAGGACATTTATGGTTTAGTTCACTTTGAGTTATTTATTGCTGACCACAGCTGCACTAAAAGGAAAATGTTTAATTTTCAAAATAAGAAAACTTAAATAAAAAAATAAATAAAAATAAATAAAAAAGAATACACATTCAAAACATCTAAAACCATCTGTTATAAACTAATCTGTTAATTGAATCCCTCAATCACAGATTAATGCTCTGATCACATACTCCAGTGTTGTTATTCATGCAAGTAATAATGAGAATTAATAAAACATGAAAAAAGTCATTGTATGCTACTAATGATGTTTTTTTCTTACAGGTGCTTGCAGCTAAACGAGTGTCTTATGCACACTGAAAATAGCACGTTTATGTCACAGAAAAATCTGTGCTACATTTACACATTTACCCAACAAGTATTGGTTTGTCTAAAGCCAATTTGTCTGTGGTCTGCATCGACATTAAACATCAACAGTACATAATGGTAAAAAGAGCAATATTCACAAAACGCACACTGACATGACTAGTTGACATGAATTGTTTCTATATTGCTTGTTTGTATTTGTGCTTAATATAACCTCCGCATTAAAATAGATTGCACTGAACTTTGTGTTGTTTGCTTCGGACAGCTGTATTAAACATAATTAATCTTAATTGCTACCATCAGTGATAAGAGGGTGATCAGGTGTTTGAGGAAAATACTTCAAACATCACATCTGCCTTTACCCAGTGGGTCAGTAAACATATAGAAATGTTGTAATCCGTAAAAGGAAAACATGTTTTAAAAATGTGCTCTGCAAAAGTCACGAGTGCAGCCATTGGTTTTGTTTATGCTCGAAGGAACAACAGCAGCAGTGTGTTATTAACAGTGATGCTCCCGGCTGCACTCGTCAGCCGATGTGCTTCAGCGAGGCAGTTTCGGGGCAAGGTTGATATGTTTTTGCCGTCTTCACAGTTCAGAAAAGTTGGAGACCTGTCGGTTGTCTTCGCCAGACTTGCTCCGTGCTCCTCCAGGCCCAATAAAACGTTGCGGCTCTATGGCAGGAACTCATCGAGACATCATTCGAACAAATTCTGGGTGTTATGGAGAAAAAGAGTGTTTGTTTAGCTTATTCTAAACAAATGAGGTCAAATGATTACAGCATTTTATAACTGCACTATTCGTTAACTGAAAACCTTGACCTTCCCTTCTAAACTTAATTTGGTTATTTTGTTGCCTACAAAAGCATAAGACACCTTTCTTATAACTACTAAAAGCAATCCTAAACAATATTAATGTATTCTTTATTTGGCCACAATAGAAAATATTAAACATTTAATGAAATATGTAAAAGGTTTTGATATAATGTCTTGGGAGTGGAAATAGAAAACAACCTGAATCTGAAAAGTGCATTAGAAACAGTTGCACCTAAAATTATTCAATCCCAACTACAATAACTCTATTTATGAAATATTAAAGTTACACATACAAGTTGAAAAAGTATGTTTATTATTATTATTATTATTATTATTATTATTATTATTATTATTATTATTATTATTATTATTATTATTATTAAGAGAATCATCTAAACAGTTCATAGATGAGGTCAATGTCTTTCACTAACTTAAAATGATTACAGAAAAGTAGAAAAGACCCTGGTATGAAAGATTGAAATTTAGACTAACAGTGGATGCGACATCTGCTGGGAGAAAAAAATAAAGCAACCACCACCTTCCAGAAGAGGCAGGTAGGCAAGAACCCTCGACTGACTTCAAATTTCAGATACCTAAAGCTGAAGGGCTCCTTGTCTGAACGCGAAACACAAGAAAAGTCTTTTTCAGTTTGCTTACACTATGTAAATACATCAAAGAGGTTTTGGTATTTTGTTCTCCAGAGAAGTGCCTCCCAACCCTGGTTCTTGAGTACCTCTGTCCCGCATGTTTTAGGCATCTCCTTGCTGTCAAACTCTTGAGTTAAATGAAGAGATTTCATGCAATCATTTAAATCAGGTGAGCTGGAACAGAGTCACGTCTAAAACATGCAGGGCTGGGGAACTTGAGGACCAGAGTTGGGAACCACTGCTCTTGAGCATCGAATCAAAACAGGGACCTTTCTGGCCTATTGATTAGCTTAATGTCTTAAGGAAAAAGATTGAAGCATACACTGAAAATACACCTTGGTTTAGGGATTCCCAGGGGCTGCTTCGTTTCCTCTGCTACTGGAAACCTGCGGTGCGGGGGACAAGATGGAACTGCACCAGAAGATGGTGTCCGGCAGTGTTTGCAGCCAAGGTCATTCCGCTAAGTGCTAAAGAGGTTTCTCATGTAGGGGTTGGATAATTTTGAGAATGCAGTTGCCATTGAAAGTCAACCTGCAAGCTGAATTCTCACAGTATTTGTGTGTTCACAAACAAATACGAGAATCCATCTTGTCCCTTTCCTGCCTCAACCTTTTGGGACCGAACTAAAAATGGTTCGGGCCAATCACATTGCAGTATTATGGTTTAAGGTGGGCCATACAGCTGTAAGGAAAGCAAGCGCTGCTGAGTCCACAGCCAAACCAAAATAAACATGGCAGTGCACGAGGACGCAAACGTAGCTGATGCTATCATATCTGTTTGCTCAGAATCCACAATTTTTTCTTTGAAAGAAGAACAGCAAGAAGTGCCTTAACTAGCTTATCTTGTCTTTTCTCAAGGCGCCTGCTGCTTACAACATATTCATTTGATATCGTAATTGGCTAAAACCAACCCTTGGTAGGCAAGTTCACTGCTGAATGTCCCTTCTTTCCCCAAAAGGATTCAGTAGAAGCGAACCCAGATTGATGTGCAGAAGGTAGAGTGCTACACATAATTGATCTGGCTGGCCGGGTTCACTGAAAATAGCCTTTTGCATTTAATTTGAAGAAACCACTTGGAATATGTGGAATATATGGTAATGTGAATTTATTTAAAAATTATCTTTTGTGTTAGTATGTGTTCTAATTTTGACAATAACTATAGTTTGCAATGGGGGTTGAATGATTTTTAGTCCAACTGAATGTTTAGTATTCAGTATGACTTTATGAAAATTGAATGCCACTTTAAATGTTCCAGCTGGGTGGAAATATAAAACAGTTTGTGTTTTCAAGGATGGTGTGATGTGCCATTATCCAAAGGAGCTCATGGAGAAAACAAGCTCCTCTCAAACTGTTTGAATTGCTGTTGATTCTGCTAAAGCATGAGGTATATTTTCAATTGCTTACTAAGAGGACAAAAGCTCCAATATCCACAGTCTTCTCACATTAAATGGGTCAAAAACTGCTATTTCATATTTGAGCTCACATGTTGTTGCAGCCGATTCACAGAGATTGTTAAAACTGAGTTAATTCAAGTTTACTAAATCCATGATTAGTATTGCTTTATGCAGTAATTATAACATGAATGTGGTCTGCCTTCAGGTTCTACTTTGTAACCTCTTAAGGCTTTTTCCCCTCCTCACTCTTATTAGAAAACCCCCAATGAGGTCCATATCAGCCCAGTCCAGCATGTCTGCGCTTGCTGTCGATTCCTTCAACTCGTCAGTAACAAACAGAAGATAGAGTGCAGGACATTATTTTTCCAGATGTAGAGCAGATTAGCTGAGAAGAAGTAGCATTTCTTGCTTATTTTCTACCTTCACAGCATGTCTCCATCTTTTTCTCTGCAGCTAATCTTTGAGGTGAAGTAATGTGTTGCCTCAGAGATAAACTGACAGACGCTGATATCATCCCTTAAATCCGACATCAGCATGGTACGAGATATCACCGGACAGACACACCCTTGTATTTAAATACATGTGCATGTGTGTGTAAAGATAAACGTGCAACTGTTGGGAGAAAAAGTGGAACCAGATCATAGCTAGATTTCATGGTACTTGGTGTTTTCCCATGTGCGTATATGGTATATGAGCACCATATTAGCTATTTTACCTTCAAAGTCCACATGTCCATCTCCATTTAGATCAATGTCGCGTAGAATTTCCTCCAGATCTCTGTGTCCCACCTGGGAAAGTTGAGAGGAAAGTGTGAGCTTCTGTGGCATAGAGTCAGACCAAGTTTACACGGCAAAAGAGATGGACAGAAATCAGTCGGACACTGATTGATGGAGAGCTACAGAGAGAAGGGTAGTCTCTTCCGAGCGCCTCTGTACCTGCTGTCCTAATAGTTTTTTCATTGCTTCTCTGAGTTCTGCTGTGCTGATCTGGCCATCTCCATTAGTGTCGAACTGAAAATAAGGAGGATACATTCATTAAAATAAGCATCTGGTGTAGCGCTTGACTGCTATTTTATTTTTATTTATTTTTTTATTCTTTCATCACTGCAGACTAAAAACATTACAAGCAACACTGAAGAAATGCACTTGATTCTGTTTTTATCTCTGACATCCAAACCAGGATCTTGAAATAACATCCAACTTGCAAGTCTGTGGGATTTACTGCTTTTTGCAGTTTTATTAGACAAAATTGAGCTATTTGACCCCAATCCAAAAAAGCATGTCTGATAAAAGTCAATCTAAGAACATGGTAACAACTGTCAATAACTGTGGGTGTGGTATCAGAGGATGTTCCAGTATTTTTTTTTCCTGACTTGTAGTTAAGAAATTACAAATTTGAAATTCAAATGAAGCTTAGCATCCCTTCAGCATCACTTAGCAGTGGGGTCGATTCTCACCTCCTTAAAAGCATCTCTCAGCTCTTTGACTCCAATCATGTCTGCTGTTTCTGCCAGAAGTTTGGGCCCCATAAGTTCAACAAAGTCCTCGAAGTCAACATGTCCTCCCACTGTTAGGAAACAACAGTTAACTTCAACATCGCATCAAATGGAAGATACTTTGGAAATCTGTGATGTGAAACAATTAAAAACTCAGACTTTCTGCTCACTGAGTAGCATCAGAAGAAAATGAACTAAAAACAACAACAAAACAAACAGTTACGGTTCATGTTGATCTGCTGGCTCAGTTCTATCAGCTCCATCTCGGTTGGCATGTATCCCATAGTCCTCATGCAGTTCCCCAGGTCTTTGCAGCCAATAAATCCATCTTTGTCTTTGTCAAACTCCTTGAATGCTTCACGCAACTCTGCAAACAGAAGAGACGTGTTACAACTCATTTGAAAATGCTCTAATAAAGAAAACTGATTTGGAATGATGCTGCTACATATAAAGCGTCCTCCACAATTACTGGCAACACTGGCCAAAATTTGTCAAAAGGCCTTTGATTGATATTTTCTTGCACTAGCATTGTTGCACATTTTGCTTTTGTTATGGTTCTCATGGTTGTGTCACGTGGAGGAAAAACAAACTTGGATCCTTGCCCAGACTTGTTTGTCACATCATCCTGGAGGTAAGGTGATGTTGGGAAGTTAAAGTATCTAAACTGCACATCTTATTACCATGGGGAGTGTCTTTTTACTGGGGAGCTGGAGAGCAGAGCGGCTGAATGCTCTGCTCTCCAGCTCCGGAATTTACTCCCATCTCCGTAACACAGATTCATTACCACATTTCAAATCCAAACTTACTGTTTAAAGTAAAAGCTTTTTCCCTGCTGCCATCAGACTGTTGAACTGCTGAAGCTAAAACTGGACTCTGTACCACATGTGTCCTGCATTGTTTACATTTCAATTGCTGTACTGTGAAATCACTGCTGCACTTTTTACTGAAACTATCCTGCAAAGTAACTTTATTCTGAAATCCACTGCAATTCATTGGAATTCTCAAGCTGTATGCAAACGAAATTTTGTTCTGTACGCAATCTGTACAAACAAAATGACAATAAGGTTTGTCTAAGTCTAAGTCTAAGTCTAAAGTAATCTGCTCACTGGGATTGCAACTGCACTTTCTTATTTTCTACTTATTTTTGATGTGTGTTTTAATATTGTGTCTGTTTTTATGTTAAACTATGTAAGGTGACCTTGCGTGTCAAGAAAGGCGGCCACAAATAAAATGTATTATTATTAAACATGTACTTCGTAGTTGAGTGTCATGTTCTCTCATCTTTCCTATTTTGGTACTCAGCAGAAATAGGCCTGTTTCACATAACATTTTTACATGAAGTTCCCAGACAATCCAGTCAACCTAAAAATTACATGTATAACACATGAAGTATTAAGACAATACATTTTTAACTTCTTTTGATGTGGGATTAAATGTACTCGTGAAAAATGTTGGATTTTCAAAACTTTCCAGTGAAAGGTCATCCCACTACAGTAAAATATTTTTTAAAAGCTTTATTTTCTTTAACAGGGCTGCCAATGCGTGCTGTCGTCTGACATACCATCCAGCTCTTCTGGTCTCAGCTCTCGGTCCTGCAAAGGAATCACAATGCAAGGTTATGGCCCAAAATGCAGCTGACATATGTACAATCTCATGCCAACAGCCATCAGTCCTCACACAACATGACGCTGTAAAGAAACCGAAAATAGACACTTTTGGGTGTGTGCCAGCAGTTGTCACAGGAGGAGCTCATCCGTGAGATCACAAACAGATGAAAACACGCTGAGAGTCTTGGCAGTCGGGTAAAATTTGGCATATGGGACAAAGGGAATTAGACAAACATCAGAAATGTGGGATTTTTAATGTATGTTGTCCAAGAGAGGAATCCGTTATTCTATTACACTTAATTTTCACCATGTGAGGAAGAAATGTTTTGTTTTACAGCTATTAATAGATTGGTATAACTTGTACATACAGTGGCTCTCATAAGTGTAGGCTCCCTTTAAAATGCCGTGCTTTTCAATGCAAGAAAACAATTAAACTGAAAAATGTATCATGTAATAATAATTAAAAAAGGGTTTCATAAGAATTCAAAGGCTTAAATTAATACTTCGTTTAGGTTTTGAGTCAATTTTACAATTTAGTCTTCTTTGTTAGGAGTCTGTCAGCTTCCCAGATCTTAGCTCATTAATATTTGCCCATTCAGTTTTGCTGATGTCCTCCAAATGTATGAGACTGTTAGACTTGGTCACACCCCTACTGAAGGTACCCTGCAGATTTTCTGTCAGATTCAACTTATGTCGTTCAAAACTTTAATTATCCTCTCACGCAGTCATTCTATTGATGCGGATTTATGGTTAGATAACTTCGTTTTTAGCATCCTAGCAAACACCAGAAGATTGTAGGTCAAAACTATCTGGTGCCTAAACCTGTTCATGAATTAATTCACGCAAAAGTCTTGTGCTGTTGTAAAAAAAAAGTAACCCTACAGTTGCTGCTTCATCAGCTTTGGAGAACCGTCCAGGTTCTTGTGTTCTCTCCGTTGTCCCATTTGTCTTCTAGTGACTGCTTTCACAGTGCCATGGGACAAGCGTAGTGTGTGCACAAATTTGAGACAAATTTTATGTTGAATTTTTTTCCCGTTTACAGCTTATACAAAACTCTGCCCCTTGCCTCTTCCCCAACTCATGTAAACAGGAACATATCACTGCTGTCCTTTTATCTCTGCACTGGCTCCTGGTTCAGTCCAGGATACAGTTTCAAATGCTGTTGTTTGTTTTTAAAGCACTAAATGACCTGGCCACATCCTATTTATGTGAACTGTTAGCTTTACGCTCTGCTGGTCACCATCTGCTGGAGGTCCCTCGCTCTAGATGTGAGCAATGGGGGGGGGGGGAGATTGTTCTTTTTCAGTGGCTGCTCCAACATCGTAGATCAGTCTTCCCTATGAGCTACGCTCCATCACTGACCCGCCTCTATTTAAAGCCAAATTCAAGACCCATTTATTTAAAAAGGCTTTTAACTTTTAGTATTTTGATATTTTTCTTTTAACATATTTGTATTTCTAGCTTTTTACTTGATACTATCTATGTTTTAATGTGTTCTGTATTTATTTGTTTTCATGCTGTAAAAAAACCTTGGCCAAAGCATGGTGTTGTTTAAAGGTGCTATATACATAATGTTAGATTTGATACATTTTTTAAATTATTTTTCAAATTCAGGTTTTTCACATGTCAAAAACCTGGCATTTTAACAGGAGTGTGTGTACTTTTGAGAGCCCCTGTAGGTTCTAAGCAAAATATACAGCATTATTTTACTGACTCGGTCAGAATACCTGCATTTCCAACCAATGCTATCTGACAATTTGTAAACCTGTAGACAAATTGTTTTTGTGCAGGCAGGCAAAAAGAAATAATGATGAGTAATAGTGTATTTCTACCATCACCATACCCCCTCTTCTTTACATGTGCATTTTACCTCAAGTGCCCGGCATGTTTATGTCCAAATGTACCCCACATAGACACAAACACACCATTCTGCCTCGTTTTTCAGCAAGCAAGAAAACTCCTTCCATCAGAGAAGACTTTGGGATGCCCCTCAACTACCATCCTCTGAGCAACACAACATTTTGTCAAATGCTTATATGGTTTAAACAGTGATGACTAAACCTTTTGCTGATGGTTATTGTGCATAAACTGCATTTTGTGCTAATCTCCTTTGCAATGCATGCATTTATATGTTCTGGACTTACGTACAGCCACCCGGCTCTCAGCGAAGCCCTTGCGCAGAAAGATGCATGCAGGCCCGAGCACGTTGTGCATGTTGGCTCCGTTCTGGGCCAGGGCTACTAGTGGCTCAAGATAGCCCCCCCCAGATCCCCCTTCCTCACTGGATTGCACTGCTTTGTAGTTCTTCTTCTTGTCCTGGAGCAGCATCCAGGGTGAGGGGCCAGAAATGGGAGCAGAGGCAAAGACAGGGGTAGAGACTGTGACTCAGTTTGTTGATGTGTGGTGTCAACAAGGAGTCGGGGGGAAGTAGAGCGGGGTGAGGGGTTCAAAGGAAGTGCAGGTGGGAGGGGGGGGGGGCTGTAGCCTGACATATGTATGTCAGTCATTGGAAGGTGTGAGTTCAGGTTAGTTATGATGGATGAAAAGCCCAGTCAGACAAAACAAGGTGTAACATATGACAAAGCAACTGATGCCATACTTGAATCTGAAATATACTTCATCATCCTGCCAAGCAGAGCTGTGGTAACTCTTCACATCATGTGGAACTAGTTCAAAATTGTCCAACCCTTTCAGGCTAAAAAAATCTGTCATCTCATGCTCCTAAAACATTTTAAATTGTTGTGCATTCTTAAAAAACAAACAAAAGAAATTCACCAGTTGTTTCAGATTTTAAAATTGGTGCTGCAGTGAACATGGGCGTGAAGACCATGTTTCCATGCAATGGGAAGAATGCTTCAAACAGAAATGGAAAAAAAAAACAAAGCTTAGATTCCTTCATTTGAATGTTGGACCCGGGTGGTTATAGATATGTCATTGTCTGCCCTGAACTGGAATTGTTTGTATTACAAAGAAATGATAGCCACAAATGCAGAATGTTGCAAAGGTATGCATACTCTTTGAGCTTTTTCACATTTTTTTTTACATTATTACCACATATGTAAAGTATTTTCTTAAGATTCTATGTGATATACCAACAAAACGCAGGACACATTTGTGAAATGGAAGAAAAATGATTCTTGCCGTTCAATTCTTTTTTAGCTAATAAAAATCTGAAGTGTATGACATGCAATTGATTTTAGCATATATGAGTCAATTCAAATCTTTTAGTAGAAGTCATCATAT
Organism: Fundulus heteroclitus; assembly: GCF_011125445.2. Lineage (NCBI taxonomy): Eukaryota > Metazoa > Chordata > Actinopteri > Cyprinodontiformes > Fundulidae > Fundulus > Fundulus heteroclitus. Next base: position 77,592 of record NW_023396729.1, on the reverse strand, counting down.
CTTGTGTTTTTTGCACATTCTTCTTTGTGAAATAGCTCAAGCTAAGTCAGGTTGGAAATGTAACGTCTAAACTGAAATTTTCAAAGCTTTTCGCAGATGTTTCAATCGTATGTAGTGAATTCACCTTCCAGACCACGCTGGTCTTCAGACTCAAGGCTACTCTGCATTCCCAGAACCAGAATCAAACATGAAGAAGCAGCATTCAGTTCTAATGCTCCACTTATCTGGAATAAACTCCCAGAAGAAAAATTTCTGAAACCCTGAGTTATCTATTAGTTTAGAGTTACCTTTGAATGTTAATGTTAAACTGTTGTTGCTCACTGAAACTTCATTAGATTAAGTTTGTAGTCCAACTTGTCTTAACCCGCTGCTACTTTTCTACTGTAATGTACTTTCCTCTGTATGTTTTCGTTTCTTACGTTCTGTTCATGCAGAGCACTTTAAATTGTGTTGTTACTGAAATTTGCTATACAAATAAACCCGCCTTGCCTTGGGGGATGTGCCGTGTTAGTTTTCCATTTCATTGCTAATTTTGCAAGTAGGTCAAAAAGTTCAGTTTTGGTGACATTGGCCACAGCAATTTTATGTCTCTCTTTCCACAATGACTTTTTTCTTGCGACTCTTCCATTAGGATGAGATTTATGAAAAGCACAACTAATAGCTATCCTATCCACAGATTCTCCCAGCTGAGCTTAGGATCTGTGCAGCTTTTCTAGAGCTATCATGGCAGCTTGGCTGCTCCTCTGATTAATGCTCTTCTTGCCTGGCCGGTCCATTTAGGTCAGCGATCATGTCTCGCTACGTTTGCAGATGTGCCATACTCCTTGCATCTTTGGACGATGAATCAGACAATGCTTTATGAGATGATCACATTGTTTTTCGAATTGCTTTCCTAACCAAACCTGTCTTTAATCATGGACACCTGTCTGCCCAGGTGGACTTTTTTTGTTTTACTAATTAGCTCCAGTGAATCCTATTTGGAGATATCAGTGTACAGGTCCCTTTCTATGTGTTTTTATAATAAAAAAAGAAAGAAAGAAAATAAGAATTTGAAAATGATGTGTCTTTTCCTTTACAATGATGGGTTACCTTGTGAAGCTCTTTCATATGAAGTCCTAATAAGATAAACTGAAGTTTATAGTTGTATGCATACTTTTGCAAGACCTTGCAGTTGCTGCATTTCTTGTATAATTACTGGGACCACGAACCTAAAAAATGCACAAATAATTGTATATGTTTCCAGGCTCACATTAATGTGTTTTATTTTGCCAAGTTGCAATTTGATATTTTTGTCTTGTTTCCTTCTGGGTACGTTGCACACCAATCCTTGTCCTAAAATAGTTCAGCTAGCCATGAAATTATAATTACCAATTAGCCAATAAACCTTCAGGCAAATGTTGTTGTCCCCGCAGCAGTCCCAATTAATGAGAGAACTGCAGGTTAATTAAAAACAATCACGGCCTGCCAGAGCGGAAGCGTCCAGGAGATTAAATCAAACAAACTCCTACCATCATCCAGTTGGAGCTTAAAAACAACATTTTATGTCTTTTATCAAGTTCAAACATGAAATGTTGAGTTCTGCTGTAATAAGTACAGAAGAGGATCATCATGTAACTGTAAAAAGCAACTGACTCAACATCTCAGAGAATAACCAAACATCCATTTAACTGCGGCTTAAACTCTCCCTGACGTGAGCTAGTACGCTCTTTGCACAAACATATAGGCAGCTGAAATATTTCTATGCATATATGATTTACTTGTATGTCATTCAGCAAACAACCTTCACACTCCATCTGTCACCCTGCCATTCCCAATACCAATTTGTGCATTTCTACAGTTCTCGCCACAGGAGCGGATGCCCACTGGGTAATCTGAGCAAGCGATGCATGGAGCAGGGCTGTCTGCGGCTACATGCTGCCAGAAAAGTACTACGAAGCCTCGTGCTAGTTATATAATCTAAAGAGAGAGAGAGAGAAAAAAAGTACAAACACATTAGAAAAGATTGTGAGAAGAAACTCTACAGTGCTTCTCCAATCCAGTTTCGAACAGATGGCATCAACAGTTGCTTGTCATATTGCGCTTCCTCAAGTATGCACAGCTGCAGATACGAAGGAAGTTGCTGCTATGATGAGAGTGTATTCAAGTATAGGGTTGATACGACCGGAGCAGCAAATTGGGAGATGAATTTGTTTTTCGGGAACGCTGTGATTCAGTTCTGGTTGTGCGCAATTCATCTGACAGACTGATAATTGAAAAGCTGATCGCAACACGCCTGATGATTGGTCAAACCCCCTGCAAGGAGGGAATACATGACATGATCCTAATCATGTCATGTAGAGATCTTAGTTTAACATGTAAAACACATGCACCACTTCTCATGTCCTCTGAAAGCAACTCCGCAGCACAAATTCTCCTTTACAACCCCGTGTCAAATATTATAACTAAAAGCTATAGCGTGAGCAAGCTATGATATTAATTGTATCTTTGCAATCCTGCTCCAATTCCCCCGTTAGATTTGACTCAAGACCTACAGCCTGGGACTGAACCGTCGAAAGGAACATGAGGGATCAGTCAGGAGAGATTCAGTCAAATATTACAGCCACTGGTCCGGTTGGTGACACACCGTTACACAAACATGCACTGGGGGTCAAGGGAAGACGACCACAGGGTGAAAAACCTCAGAGCGACGCTTACCTTCTTGGTGAATTTTTTTAGTGACTTTACAGAGTTTCCCATTGCAAAAAGAAAACAAAAAGAGGCAACAAAAACTCCCTTTTCTTTATGTTTTCTCTCTAACTGTCCCACTGTGTCTGTTCGTGAGTGCACATGTCGGCATGCATGTTTGAATGGGCGTCAAGGCGCGCATTGGAATAGAAGGATCAGAAAGGGAAGAAAGGTTCGGTGGATTACTGACTGACATAAAGTGACATTTGGGAAAAGACGGAGGAAATAACAGGGGAAGGGTACGGCAGGACCTGGTGGACGGTACAAGGACAGGGGATGCTGAGAAAAAATAAATAAAAAAGGACAGGTCAGGGAAACAAAGATTACTTGGGAGAGGAAGCATGCATGTGATCTGTGCAAGATGCGAATGCCTGAAGTGGAAAAGCAGGATTGCTTATTCATTCCATCCTCTTTCCTACAGTGTCTTCCCTCCCTCCATCCTTCCCTCCCTCCCCTCTACCCTCTCTATATCTCGTTGTGTGTCCGTCAGTCTTGCTCTTTTTCTCGCACACCCCCTCCGCCTCCCAAACTCCTGCTAACTCCACACTTTTAAACCATCTTTATTTGAATGTGGCCAAAGAAGTTCTTTTGGACAAGCATATTACCTTCTTCTGACCAAGAGGCTGAAGACACTAATCCAAACACACACACACACACACACACACACACACACACACACACACGTACACTTGATTAAACACACTCGGATGTGGGGCTACGAAGCTAAAAATAAAACTCTCTCTCTTTCTGTCTCTCTTCTCCGCCCCTTTTCCTGACTCTGCCCCCCAGCATCCATACCCGACTACATGGAGGCAACACAAAGTCATGATAAGCTTCAAGGGCTGGGATTCAGATCAAAGCCAGAATGGTACAGAAATTACACACGGATGCCGAATTACCCTGACGGAGAGAGGAGCAGAGCAGCACGTGCAAACACAAACACCCACAGACAGGGAAAGATGCTTTCCAGCGGTATCTCTCTCTCCCTCTCTCTCTCTCTCATACACACACACACACACACACACACACACACATACATTTGTCACTGAGCATAAAGGTTATAAGACAAATCCAAATACATGTAAAGAGTTTTATTTCACTCTCGTGTTTCCATTTTTCCTGCTGAGTCTTTCTCAGTTCTGTTCTTTTGTTTGTTTGCGGTCTCTCTCGGCACAGAGATGTAAACTCGTTTTTATTTTTAATGTTATTCTCATTTTCCGTACTGAAATAAAAAGATGGACAGAGTCCTCTTCCATACATTAATATTGGACAGCAATATCATAACACTATTTGTTAAGATAGAATTAACTTTTCTGTATACTTAGAATTTATTTTTCTGTGTTGAATTTATATTTATTGTTTGGGATGTTTAAATTAAATCATCAGGGTAAATCTCTGTTCAAATGTGGTCTAAACATACAGCTGTTGGCCATATAATTAGAATATCATGAAAAAGTAGATTTTTTTTCAGTAATTCCATTCAAAAAGGGAAACTTGTATATTATATTCATTGAAGACTGACACATTTCAAATGTTTATTTCTTTTAATTTTAATGAGTATAACTGACAATTAATGCTGAAGTTGAGCAAAAACAGCCCTTTTAGAGGAATATAGATTATTTAACTCTTGAAAAAGTACTATTTTTCCTGTGTAGAGAGGCTGATGCCTATCTCCGGCGGTCATTGTGAAAGAAGGGAGGGTACCCACTGAACATTGCTCCAGCACAGAGCTACACAGAGACACTCAGGACAAACAACCATGCACATACAAACAGACCTAAGGGAAAATTAGAGAAATTAATAAACTTAAAATGCATGTTTTTAGATTGTGAGAGGACCCAGAGTACCCTGAGGAAACCCACTGCTCAAAGGGAGAACAAGCTAACTTAATGCAGAAAGATCTCAGCCGTTGTCCAAACCACAATCTTTTTGCTGCAATGCAACGGTGGTGGCAATGGTGCTTAAAGGTGACCTATTGTGAAAAATTTCCTTTTTGCACATTTTTGTACATCCGTTTTGGTCTGTGCTGCTTCTAGAAACAGCCCAAGACCTAAAAGAACCCATCCAGCTGTTTATATATATATATATATATATATAAATATATATATATATATATATATATATATATATATATATATATATATATATATATATATATATATATATATATATTTTTTTTTTTTTTTTTTTGCAATAGGTAAATGTTTTGTTGGTGTCTAAAAATGAGGCATTTCAAAAACCTCCTGATTATTGCATCACAGTCAGTGGGCCCTGTTGCCTCACCTAGCCTCACTTCATATTTAGAAGAGGAGCATGTTTACCGGCATATACGCTGCATAATGGAAAGGACAAATGTTTTGTATTTGGCTGCAATAAACAACATGTGGACGTGCACATACTCCCAGTCACGGAGGACAGAGATGTGTGATTTGATTTTATTTTTGACGGCAATCTCCCAGCCATGTTTTTAAAAACTACCAACAGTACACGGCAGGTTTTAACGAAAGGAAAGTAGAGTGCTATCACAGTGGCCGAGCAGACAGAACGAGTTAGCATGTTGCTGTAAGCTGTTATGGTGCTCCTGTTGTAGGAGGGCTGTGTGGCAGCCGCTTCTAAAGAACAAGAAATAAAAGGGCAGAGAGCAAGCTTGTCACCACCGACAGGGAACTGTCCTGTGATATTATGTGCAAATTAATTACTTTTGTTTTGACTGAGCTGATCTTTGCTGGTTTTGCAGGAGGCTACACTTCTGCTTCTGGGTCTCGCTCAGGGTCAAACACTGCAAAAATGGATCTAAAAATAAGTAAAATGTTCTTAAAATGAGTGTATTTGTCCTTGATTTGAGCAAGTGAATAAGATTATTTGCCAATGGAATGAGTATTTTGACCCCTAAAATAAGATTATTAGACATTCTGCACTTGAAATAAGATGATGGAGATGAGTTGTTCCTATTTTAAGTGCAAAAATCTTTTTCCACTGGCAAATCATCTTATTTACCTGCTCAAATCAAGGAAAATAAACTAATTTTAAGAACATTTTTACTTATTTTAAGTTCCGTTTTTGCAGTGAAGATGTACGGTTGTACCGTTGTGCATCTGCTGCTAACCATTCTCATGTGTATAAAGTGCGAGTGTAAACGTTGAGTTGGGGGGGGGCGCAGCCAGCAACAGCTTATTTGCGTATAATAAAAACTGTACATTTTAAATAAGCTCAATTTAGGCAAAACTGGGGAGGTGAAATCTCATTATGTGAGAATGATTTTTTGCAAAAAATGTAATGAACATTTGGTATGGCCCATAGACCTATCCTAAATGTTTGAAGGAGGAATAACAGATCAACTTTTTTTTTTTAACTATCACCTTTAAAACTGGCACTGTGAAGCCCTTACTGTTTCATATTTCCTTCACATGTGGAATTTAATAATTATAAAAATCCCTAAAGGATCCATATACTTTTATTTTCATTCTTTCTGGCTGCACAGTGGAAAAATTTTGGCAAACCTCTGCCTTCAAAATCTCTTGTAATCCTTCCGTTCCTAAAAAGCTCTCACTGACCAAGGTCCGCCTGCAGAAGCAGAGGTATTTCTCTCACTTCAACAATCGCCTGGTCAGACACTCAGTAAGTGAATTTCCACATTGAATTAACCCAGAGGGTTACTCTTTAGGGACAAGAAGTGTCCCTAAAGAGAAAGATTTCTTCTTTCAAGAGCTTAAATAGGACCAAATGTGGAGACGAACTGGACAAGAAAATTTACTGGGCACAGCACAGTGTTGGCACAGAAAACACGAGTTATCCTAAAGCACAGGGAACATCTAGAGTTCTGTATGTTTTTATTTATTTTAATGTTTGATCTTAACTTTGTGGTTGTTCTTTGGTATTAGTTGTGCTTAAGATGATGTCTTTCATCCTTTGTTTAACCCTCAGTCATATCCGTCACACAAGGTCTCATGAACCAGGACAATATTTAAAGAGACATTTAATGTTCCTGTTTCTCTCTAAATCTGTTGCATAAATCCAAATGTCTTGATAAACTAGCATCACAAGTGACCCACCATCTTTGTGATTCCTTTGTTCTAAAGACATATACCGTTTTGTTACAAGATTTGACAAACCATAGCAATAGCAGTAGTTTTGGAAATCTTTCATCTTGGGTTTTGTCTTTGTTGTTGTTTCACACCTGCCCACCACAGACACACCCTACACACAAACTTACATTATGATATCAATGTTGTATTGTAAACAGAATAGTTAGTTGACCATAGTGTTTATTAGGTTGAGTATAGCTGACCGTAATAATTATTCTGACTCTAATAAATTGCATTATACTTTTTATATCATTTGTGTATGAGCCCTGTGGAATCTGCTGGTTGAAAACCCTGAGTTCAAGTCTCTAAACTGCACAAAAGGTGTCATATCTGCACAGCCGGTCCATGGTCTTATAAGGCCTTAAGCATAATTTCTTTCTTGGGTCGATTAAGCACACCTGCCACCACTACATAAATGTTCTCATATTGCTTTCATACTGCCCATGCTTGACCTTTTTGTTTTTTTGGTTTTCTGCATTCATCATAATTACAGCTTTCCCACATTGTGAGCTAATAAGGAATTTAAATTGACTTACAGGGTATGTTTCTTACAAAGATGAATTGATTCACATAAAATGGTGAATGAATAATTTAAAGTGCTCAGTTAAAATATTCTATACATTTTTTGTATTTCATTTTAAAGTGATTCCACAAAAATGTCCAGAGCTCAGAAGAAAACATTAGCCACATGATATGGTTAAAACAAATTAGACTGGATGGTCATTTACTCCTTAATCTTGTAGTGAATTAGGAATTATTCAAACAACCTATGTCCTTTCTTTAGCCCCTTTCAGAGTTTTTAGTGGTGTGTTTTTACTTCTCCAGTTCAGTCAAAGTCCTGCAGCCAGCTAGCAGGCTTTCCAGAGCTGATGCATAATTATCATCAGCTGTACCTGGCCAATAGGATCTCTGCGAATGTCTGCATCCAGGCCAAATTCATGTGACAACATTCACTCTGCATGCTTGCAGTGACAATAAGAGGGCACCAAACCCACTGTAGACGAAGAAGACAATGGGTCAGATCATAAAAAGAAGAAAACAACAACAACAAAGCTTGTTTTAAAGAAATACACATGGAATAGGTCTGCTTTACCCCATTATTGATAGGTTATCTCATAGGCGCAGCAATGATCCACGAACTGCATTGTTTTCACTTATTTTCTTCTTCTGGTCTTTTTGAATAGACGGTGTATTAAACCAGCCCGATATCGCCCCCTTGATTTTCTCATGTGAAAACTGCTGCTCCATCCGAATACCCTTATAGAGTAAGGACTCTTTAGCCAAAGCGTAAGTGTGTCAGCCGTCGCCATTACAAGTGCTGTCCGAGCGGTCAGTAAGGAAGGAGGAAGGAAAAGGAGCCTGTGTGCTTCCTCTTACAGCTAATTTGCCTAGGAACCTCGTGATGGCCCTTACCAGCGCTAAGGAGCTATAGGGTATCCCACAATCCTTTGTGTGACATGACGTGTAACCACAACCCACCTCATGGAAATGAACGAAAATGACCAGAGAGAAGAAAGCATGCGCTTTGTAGTTCATTTTCGAAAGGCTGGAGGCCCGGATTTGACTCGTGTGTTTTCGTTACGTAATGACATCCCAATTAAAGGCTGTCCGAAAGCGGCACAGCAGTCCAAAGCTCCTTTCCTACCCACGAAGGTGCTCTTACTGTTGACCCCATTAAAGGTCAAGGAACAGGAGCTATGATTAAAGGTGTTCAGATGGAGTCTGCAGTTCTCTGGGGGAGCAAGGTTGTTTCCGCTGGGATAAAGATTGTATAAATATGGGGAGATGATTGTCCATAATGACAAAGGTGGCATGTGTCTAGCAATGTATGAACATCATACCGTTTTATGGTATAATATGTTAAAAAAAAATGTGTGTTTACTGTCCTTACTGATCTATTTACAAAAAAATTAAAGTGTGCCTTTTTAGGTTCAGCCACAAGTTGTTGTAACAATTAAATTAGGTTTAAATTATGATCATTGGCATGAGTATGTGTTTTTGTAACGATTGAAAAAACACATGCCAGCATGCGGTTGAGACTACAAAACATGTTAGTTATCAGTTTTTGATTCTTTTCCATGTGATGTCCTAAAAATCCTTCTTTTATTAATGATTTTAATAATAATTAAAGACTTTCTTTAGACACTTCTGAATACTTGTTATCGATTCCTATGCTGAACAACAACACATATCTACCTTACCTGAGATCCTTATCTCTTGTCTTTTGTGTTTGAAAAGTGAACAGTGCCTCTCTCAAGTCATATTCATGCAATACGGTAACTAGAAGTCATGAGTTACTGATGAAGGTTTTTCAGGCTCTATGATCAACTTGAAAGATAACAAGCAACAACTTTGCACATCATTACAAGGTGCCCCAATAAATGTCAAGGACGTTGTATTTCATGCACTGAAAGTCTATGTGGAAGGTAATTTCAAGTCTTCACTTCACATTTGTGTTGAAATTATGACTAGATGTGTGCTTTGGGTGAATTTTTGAATATTCAGAAAATCTTTTTCTTCGTGTAATTTCATGTATTTTTCTTCATTGACGTCAAGAAAGCTTCGTACATTCAAACTTCAGTTGTGACACTTGATCACATGCGGTAAGAGCGATCTATTTTTTCAGAGCCGTCTCCAGCAGCATCAACTCCGGAGGTAACGCCAGCGCCAGTCACCGTGGACGCCTATATTCTCCTCTCCCGCTCGACCTTGTCTGTTCGCTCCTGTTCTAATAAACACATTCACGCCGGAGTCATTTCAGACCTAAGCTCCCATTCAGCGTCCTCTTTGTTGCGCCGCAGATGATTCATCCAGCCTCTCACCGGAGGCTCATTGTGAACTTCAGAACACATCAGACGTCAGATACAGGAGCCGTCAGCTCTTATAATGTCACACCACAGTGTGCATGGGCTTCATTTCCATCTCTCTCGCTTTCTTTCTCTTTTGTACATTTTTTTTTCCTTTTCCTTCATGCATTTACTCACTCGCTCAGAAAATCATAATTACTATTTTTACATAACTCTTTCGACACAGCATGGTAACAGCATCCTGTAATAAAGTCCTTCCAGGATCTAACTTAGACGCTGTTTCTTCATAATATGTTGCAGGGTGGCATCATTCTAGTGAGACAAGAGAAAATAGACTATACAGAAATCTTGCTATAAGAAGAGATATCGAGGATGCTGAGGTTTGTATGAATCTACAAATACAATGCACTGAAAAGGTATTCACACCTACAGAACTTTTTCCTATTTTGTTACAATCAGAGTCCTCTCTGTATTTTATTTGGATTTCATATGATAGACCAAAGCAAAACAATGGATAGATGTGAAGTGGAAGGGAGATGAAACATGGCTCTCTCGTGGACTCCATATATGCAGGAAAACCACGTTTTACATCAGTTACAGTCTTTGGGGTCGTCTCTACCAGCGCTGTACATCTACAGACTAAAATCTTTGCCCATTTTACCTTTCTAAAATAGACCAGAGTGCTGAAACATCTGCGTGTCTGCCTCCACACCCATGTGAACTAGAGGCATATCCCATTCTTAATCTATCAGGTTTACTCTGATATCATTCCACCCTTTGTAACCATAACAGCTACAATTCTTCTAAAAAATACTTTCTTTCTAAGTTTGGGAGTGACTTCATGGGAAGTTTTGACCATTTTTTAGAAGTGCATTTTTGAGGTCAGGCATTGGTGTTGGACAACAAGGCCTGGCTCACAGTCTGCTCTCTAATTCATCATAAAGGTGTTCTGTTGGGTTGAAATCAGGATTCTGTGGAGGTCATTCAAGTTCTTTCACACCAAACTGATTCATCCATGTCTTTGTGGAACTTGCTTTGTGTAATGGTGAAAAGTCGTGTTGGGATTTTTAAGAGGCAATCCCCAAACAATTCCCACAAAGCTGTGAGTATGCCAAGTCCAAATAATTTGTCGCTCCAGAGTTCACATCTCCCCTGATCTTGCGTCCAGTGGCTTGTCCTTCCCTAACATGGCATCTGACTTATTGCAGCTGGTGATGTGATGTTTATATGCAGCTGGGAACCTGCTCCAAGAAACTATCTACAGTGTTAAGCTGATCGGAATATCAGCTAAAGTGTGGGGTTCTGTAGCTAATGACTATGAAGAAAGTTGCCACATTCTGCACACTATGAGCCTCAGGCTTTCGCTGACTCAGCTCTTTGATTTTATGTGGCCTACCACTTTGGAGCTGAGTCGCTGTTATTCTCAGCCACTCCCGTTCTGTTGTAATACCACCAACACGTGGCTGTGGAATATTCAGAGGAGGGAAAATTTCATAACTAGACTTTGCCCTGGGAAGCATCCTATGATGGTACCACACCAGAATTTGCTGAGCTCCTGAGACCGACCCATTCTTTCACAAATCTTTGTAGTAGCAGTCTGCATGAATATGGGCCTGATTGTACCCATTGGTGTCCATGGAAGTGACAGGAACACGTTAGTTCAATTACTTTGATCCCCAGACAGATGGTTTATTCAATATATTGTGGGTCAAACTTAATCAAACTGGATAGATAGCAGTTGTGAGCAGAATTAAAAAGAAATCTCTGATTTAACAATTCATGTTAATGAACGTTTATCTACACCATCCATTGTTGCCCTGGCGGTGCATTTGAGGTCATTGTCCTGCTGAAAAGTGAATCTTCATTTCAGTCTCAAGTATCAATTTAACTTGCAAGTTTGTTGGTCTAAAGCACAAAATCTAAATAAAATAAATTGTAAAGTGTTCACAAGGCACTGATTTACTCTGGTAAATGAATGCTGAATAGCAAAAAGATGTAATGAATTGTGATATAAAGCCATACCTTCAATATTTCTTTCAAATAAAAACATATTTTGCAAATTACATTTCATATTTTGGGTTTATTTGTCCTTCAAATAGAGACAATTTTGTTAAGCTGTGCATCTGGATGCTGAGACAACATAATGAGCTGTGAGCATGAGATCCTTTCTCTCTTTGCATTTCCATCATCAGAAAAGGCAGTAGAAGAAAAAAGAAACACATTTGCGTCATCTTCTTGCGTTTGAAATAAGACGTCACACTTTTATCCGACTGACTCAGTAAAAATCTAATTTGTGCAAAAATATCAGATTTCATTCAGGATGTTGTGGGGTTGTATCGACTGTGTCAGTGAAACCTCTTTTTCTTGTCCTCTGTCTGCCTGTTTTAAACTAATTTTGATGTCTGTCTGATTTCCTGTTTCAGCTTCAGGTCGCCGCAAGCATTCATGTATCAAACAGACCGTGAGTGCATGGGCTCTAATCCTCGTTCCAAAAAGCGGGTTGGATTTTACCAAAGGGTGAATTTTCTTAGCCTCGTGAGACCATCCTGATCTCGCGAGCTTTCAAGGTTTCACTCGCAGATCAGTCTGGATACTCTCCGTTGAAGAAAATTTGGAGCCGTTCACCAAACGAACGTCCAATCAGCGTTGGCTTTGAGGCGGGTTGAGGTGTGACGCAACGGGAAGCGCGTCAGTTCAGTCTTAACAGCATGGCGGCTTCAGCCGATGAAACTAGCGTTAGCGTGGCTATCGAGCAAGTTTTATCGGAATTACAGAGTATTTCTTTGCTGAGCTAACGAGCCTTTACCTGCAGCAGCAAGAGTAGCTTGACTTGTGGTTGTGTTTTCGTCGTCGCTCGTAACAGAGCGACGACGAATCTGATTGGTTCATTTGGCCCGTCTATCACCAACATAGGCCAATCAGCTAACCAGTATTTTCGCCCCTTCCCAAAATTACTTCAACGGAAGGTTTCCAGATGGATATGCGGAGCAAATCTATCTGGCGGAGTCAGGTAAGAATTTTCTGCCTCCATCTTTGGCAGCACAGATATAAAAATACCCATCCGTGTCTAAAAATAGCCCATTACACTCCAGACAAACTGAGAACATACGTAGGGTTGAGAAATTAGCCCCTCCTCTCGCTCTCTTTTAATTTCCATCCTCCTTTGTGGTAATAAGTGGGCTTTGATTCATTTTTTGGCTTCTTTGACATATTCAAGGTCAGTCTGACCAAAGCAGCCGAGATAAAAAGGAAAAAGGCTGGGAGATTTTTGAAGGAGCGGAGAAGTTGAAAGCTTAAAATAAAAACAAGTGTCATCGCTGACAGTAAAACGTAAGGAATTAGAAAATAATCTTCTACTTAAGGGCCTTTAATCTGACCTCAGAGCTTCTCATTGTGAGCAGGCACATATTTTCTCCTGGTTTACTTCCATCTACCCGGCAGCATTTCTACTATTCTGTCACTCACACTCTGAAATACAGTTTGCCAACTCTATCTTAAAGGGGCTTGCACCCTCTGCTGGATAATACATGCTTTCTTCTACATTTTTATTTTCAAACAAACCTCTGACTCTGTGATGCCATGCAAGGTTATAAAGATCTGAGCATTTTCGTGAACAGACAACATTTTCAGGGACATAAACACAATCACTGCTGTTGCCTGAATAATAAAAAAAAGTTGATGCTTTTTTTAATTAAAAAGAAGGACTTACAGTAATAGTCACTTTAACAGCTTATGAGGTCATGGTAAAATTTTAATTGTATGCTGTTTCCTGCTCCTTCAATAGGCAAATTAACACAAGTGGTTCACCCTGGCTTTACTGCATTTAACTTGCTACCAATCGTTACTTGATTCACTAATCTACTACGTTAGTTAGCCACGTTGGCTGAAGTGTTTCCTCCTGGTTCTCTGTGTGTGTTTTTGCTAACACCTCAAAGCAAAACACTGCCCCGCTCCAGTCACATAATCAGGTTTTGATGGGCTATTTTTAGCTTCTCGTTCTCGCGGCAAGGAAGTTCTGCTGGGATTGTACGGAGATCTCGATGTTACATAACAAAATGTGAAATGAAAGAGTTTGCCGAGTTTGACGTCTCACCCTGGATTCTCTGTGATGCTGCTGCATCTCTTCAAGGAGAATGTCGCTTCTTTGTTTTCCAGCTTTGTTCCCGTACATGCATCATTCCCACGGTCCTTCGCTGGAACGCCGATGCAAACTCATGCCCTCTCATGATTTCATTCTGATTATGAGTTGCCTCTGAAATAACGATACTTCACAGCGCATAAAACAAACCACCAGCTCTTTTAATCCGGATGTTTCCGATCCAGAATTTGCCGTAGCATTTTCAAGGGAACATTTGAGGCGAGGTGCTGATAACAGGTCATTGGTGGTTAATATCATACCTGAAGTTTATAACTCTCTTTTTGTCTTTACTTAGATTAAATCCAGATGAGCCATTTCTGGAAGTTGATGGTGACAGGTAGTTTGATATGCCCAAAACACTATTTTATGAACCTTTAAATCGTTGCCATGTTTACATTAGGGAGTTATTTCTATAGAAGATAATTATATTCACAAGAAATGGATTTAAGCAGTGCTGCCCTGACAATGATCTTCCTGTTTGAAACAAGTAACATTAGGGATGAAGCATTTCCAGTTGGACCTTAATAAACAAGTTATTTTGAGCCTTTGGGACCAACTTGTCTAGATTCCTCAAAGAACGTGTTTCACCTTCATTTTTGGCACACTCCCTTCTACCTCTGTTTTCTGTCTAAATAATTGGCTTTCGTGTAAATAACCAAGGCAAAATTGGCAAAGGCTTAAAGGTAAAAATAGAATTTAGATAAACAGCTGTGGCGTTTTTGACTGTGGAGTTGTTTCGTGTAGGTAGAAGTCTGTTTAGATCTTAGACCCTTTCGGACTACAAGCTAGCTTGCAACTAGTCTGAATTTAGATGAAACGAAGAGGCCAAGAAATTTATTTATTACTACTGCTATTCAGGTTGTAGTCAGTTCGGTGCTATTCCGCAACGAAACATGACACAACCTCAAAACCTTTACAGTGGTCTAGGTTAAAAAAAAAAAAAAATATATATATATATATATATATATATATATATATATATATATATATATATATATATATATATATATATATATAGATATATATATAAATAAAATGAACCTTTTAACTCTTCAGGTTTCCAAGACATAAACCGCTTACAACCTTTTGAAAGAAGCTACTTCACAAATTCTGAAATGTGTCTTTAATGACAGCGGCTTACCCAGGATACTCCATGAGGAAAATAATTTAGAGCAATTACATTTCTCTTTGTTCCCAAGATCAAAGCGTTTCAACCATGCATCATTTAGCATCGCAGTTAAACATTCACATACTGATTTACAGATGTGATCAAATAAATGCTAAATTAGCTCTTCTTCCCTCACACTTCAGCAGTTTTGGAGGCTTTATATAGCACACCGTGGCATGGATCTTTCCTCTCTGGAACCGCCTAAGACTGATTGAAGCTTTGGCCTGGATTGAAAGGAGTTATTTCTGGAACACATCAGTGCACAGGGAGGTAATTCTCTCCTCTCGAGCTTTTTAACATCGACACAAAAAGACGGATTTTGATGAAGGAAGAAAAAAGATTGGGCAGGAGATGAAAGGCTGGGGGAGGCGGCCAGGGTGGGACTGGATGGGGAGGGACAAGAAAACTCACGGTGCGGCTGCATGATCTTTCAGGGCAACATAATGTGGGAAATATCCCACATTTAGAAAATGAAAAGTGCGGTGTGGTATGTTTTATCAACAAGTAGATGCATGGCTCTTCACCTTTATGGGTTCTTTGTATACTTGACAAGCTCTCATCCATGCAAACATTTTCCACAGAGCAGGTAAGACGATCTCTCCCTATTCGCTGCTCAGGTGACAGCCTTGATGAAAGCCACTGTATTCATATCGGGACGGATGAGAAAGTAATGGACACCAGACACATGCTGCGGCCAGATTTCGACATTCATTTTTAATCTGCTTTGCCCCGTAGCGGGACGTTTCTTTTATTGTTTCTAGCTTCACCTGCGTCTCACCTGAGAGCCATGTTACCTCTTGCAGAACTTGCCAGCACTTTCACTAACCATCTGGGCTGTACTTAGACAACCAGAGGCCTTAACTGAAACAGCTAATCTGTACAAATGTATCCAGGCTTTAATATTACTATAGCTTTTATATTTAAACCTAATTTTGTATCTAATATGTTAGCATATCACCTTTTATTCTGTTTCGTCACTTTGTACCTTGACCTAATCCTGCAAGGGAAAGTTGTGAGCATCAAATTTCGGTTTCTTGACCCAGATTCTTTTCTTTTAAGAGTCTGTGGCTCTGGTGGCCTTTATTCACAGCAATCAGGCAGGAAAAGGGCAGAGAGGAGGAAGAGACACAGCAAAGGTCGGGAACCAAACCCCAGAAGGGCTGTGCTGAAGACCAACAGCCTCTAGATATGGACAAGTTAACACTTCCACATCACCCACCACATATCGGAAAAGATTTGTGGCTGAATTTAAGACTTTACGGATTTTATGAATATGCTTTGATATACAGTATACCACTCCATTATAGCTCTTTCTGTGAGTTTAGGGCCATTGTCCTGCTGGAAGGGGAAGTCTTTTTTGCGGCCTGTAACAGGTTTCCTTCCAGGATTACCTTGTATTTAACAACATCCATCTCCCCGTCAGCTCTGAACAGCTTCCCAGTCCTTGCTGGGGCGAAAAAAAACACATCCAAGCATCCCCACAACATGATGCTGCCACCAGCATATTTCACAAGGCAGTTGATATGTTCAGGGAAACGTGAATGACAAGTTTTCTGCCACAAATGGCTTTTTGCTTATTATCAAAAAGTTTAATTTTGGTCTCATCTGACTAGACCACCTTCATCCACATATTAGGTGCATCCCATGCATGGCTTTTGGCAAAATGCAAAAGGAAAAAAAATTATATTGCGCGTAAACAATTTTATATGTTTCAGAATGTGACTACAGTGAATAAACAGGGGGAAATGTCTCTGAATTATTAATATGATCTTAGGGAGTTATGTCAAGTGAACACACAGTAGAGTGAGGGAGGAGAGTCCAAGTGTTTTATTGTGCAACCACTAAATGAAAGCTATAGTACACAAGGAGAGGGACAACCCGGTTAGCTTTAGGCTTTTAATTATTGTCTGCTGACATAGCTTTCGAGCTAAATCAGGTTATCTCGGGGTCCATTTATGAGTGGATTGGTCCTGACTGTGAGGCACAGTGGGACCATACTGCACTCATTTTGAATGTCCCTAAAACCATCTTTCTTCAGCAGAGCTTTTTCTAAATGTATACTTTATTTCTAAATTCAATGTCATTTCAATCAAGCAATCAATTGTATTTATTTTTTTTTATTTTTTTTGTCAATTCTGAGTTTAAATTTTCCTCAATGCTGAACAGTTTAAAATGTTGTTCTTCAGGACTTGCCTGAAATTAGGGGGATTCTTTAGCAAGACACCAACCGGTTCATCTGTTAACTGTGAGTTGGGCTTTGACACAATTTGAAAAGTATTTGAAAGTTTTAGTTACCTGCCCGAATACTGACTTCACTATGGGATGCAGATTGGAGTCGCTCTCTGACGCCGAGCCCAGTCTTTTCCCTCTGCGGCTGGATGCGGGCCGGACAGGTGCACTGGCCGCAGGTGCGTCCGAGCTGAGAGTGGAAGTGGACCCGGACACGACTCTCTCGCTCTGCTCGAAGAAGAAATCCGCTTCGTCGGAGTGTTTCGGCTGAGGAGTCGGCGAGGTCCTCCTGTCCTGCCGGGAGTCGCCCTGCTGGACGCGGTGCTCTGCGGGAGGCGAGTCGTGGTGATGATGAGGGTGGTGAGGTTTGGATCTGGAGGACTTGCTGCGCTCTTTCTGGTGAAGCCGGCTCGCCCTGTGCCTCGCATCCTCCTGAGGGTAATCATCCTCCAGCGGGCTCTGTTGTCGGGGACAGTGACTGCTTTGCACCCGGTGATGCTCAACTAAATGCCGAGACTCAGCGTGTCGCGGCTGGCAGAGAGGTCTCCGCGCACTTGCCTCCGAGTCATCCGACCAGGGCGCATCCTCGCTGCTTCCAGCTCTGGAAGGGTGGTGATTCCGATGATGGTGAGCGCGGTGGTGGATCCGGTGAGCAGCGGCGGGATCAGGGTGCGCAAGCCTGCGGCTGAACCCCGACGGCCGCAGCAGAGAGGTGGTCGACTCGCTTTTGGGAAAAGAGGAGCTCATCCTTCGCTTTCTCCTTCTTGATGAGCGACGCGAGGCTGGCGGAGGATACGAGTGGAGAAAAGAAGACAGTCGCAGTGTCCTTGTAGGTGTTCGGCAACATTCAGAGGGTCTCGCGTTATCCCACTCTCACACACCGGATAGCCCCTGGAGGTGCACCTAATCGGTCAGCAGCCGAGTGTGAAGTGTCGCCTGATGTGGCAGCAGGCGCACAGCCAGAAGCTGAGCCAAGTTGGGACGGAAGCAGTGTGCTGAGCTGCAGAGTGGCGCGCACAAAAGTTCATTAAGACGCACGTCACAAGCCTACAGATAATTTCCACGCATGATGAGCTGATGGGATAACTTGTTACGCCCTTTTGTGTTTGATTAGGTGGTGATGGGAGGGAGGGACATGGTGCACGCTTGAACCCAAGACACACACCTGTCACACACTGACATTAATTCTAGTGAACAAAGGTGTGAGGAATTGCTGAGGAATGGACAATTCTCGAAGCCCCTTTCTTACACTTGCGTAAAACGCTTTATATACTTGAGCAAAAACCTTTTTTAAGTGATTTTGGCAGATTTCAACGCAAGAACATTTAACATTTCCTGCAATTTTGTGCACATGTCCCAACATTTCAGTTTTCTGACTTTGTTTCCAAACTGTCCCTCCTGAGCTGTCCGTCTTATCTTCTTATCCTACTCATTTGTAATTTCTAATCATTCCCATTCCAACGTTATTGTCATTTTGACTTGAATCTATTGAATTAAACAATTATATGCATAATTCAAAATAAACATTGTCAATAGTGAATGCCAGATAATCTTAAACGACTGGGAAAGAGGCAGTAGCCTACATTCTTTGTTTTTGAGACAGTTCTATGATCTTTGCGTCCAGAATTGTTCAGATGTGTTATATAGGCATGTTCTGCTGTCATTTTGCCAAGGTATTCTTAGAAAACAACTTTTTAAGCTCAACGAGGCTGTACCTAGTTAAATAAAGGTCACAATAATAATTTTCATCACAATGTATTTTATGTCCAATAAATGTTAAGACAAAAGACGGCATATACATTGTTTCAAAAATCATTGGGCAAACGTACTTGAAATTTCTGGAATTACACACAGCAAATCTAACATGCTCAAATCAACACTGTCAGATTTGATTTTAACACTCTTGAAGTGTCTATATGGGTCCACACCAGAGAGAGTTAATTTGACTCTTTTTGGAGAGTTGGTACAGTAACTCTTATTTAGATTTAAATAATAAATCTTTCTGGAGTTGATAATTTAACACTCAATTACACCAACTAGGTGTTAGAATTGGAATATTAACACTCTCATGGAGTGTTTTCCTAACTACTTAAGAGTTATTCTGTAATACCCAATGCTGAAAATCTTAGTTTTCTGAACATATAAAAATCCCTTGAGAAAAATAAATAAATAAAGAAGCGATGTTAGTTTTTCTCAGCAAATATTTATTTCAAAAGTGCACCACAATTAGAAAATATTTTTCAAAACATGTAGCAATGTGGAACAATATACATGTTCTCACTTTTATTAGAATATTGCCTATCAAAAGGTCTGACATAGGTGAGCTTGCCGATGCAAATAATAACATGCTCATTATTTTTTTTCTTCAATACGGTATGTTCATCAAAGTACAAAGTGTTGGCAGTACAGCTTATTATGAATGCCTGCTGTTCATGTATTATAATATGACAAGTTGTATTAAACACAGGTAGATCATTGAACATTGCAGTACATAAATACAGTCCAAACCTGGTATTCAGTGCCATAATTTCGTACCCAGTTTGTAGTTAAAATATTTCAGCATGAATCCAGATTTAAGGTGTTAGAAAGTAGATCTCCACCTTCCAGGCCATTGGCTGCTCTTGATTTTAAAGGACCATATTCAAATCTTTTGAAACAATAGTTTTGTGTAAAAACTAAATGTGTAAAAACTGCAAAGAGCCTCATCATATGACAGGCTGAAGACAAAGTGTGCTTTGAATAGCCCATCAAAAGCAGCCACTGATGTTGGAGCATCACAGGGGATAGCTCTCTGATCCACAACAATGAAAAATCTCTGAATGTTCTTGCAGAGAAGGAATGGTTGTCTGGTGTCCACTTGCTTCAGGAAAGTAGTAAGGCTGACTCCTTCCTGAAATTTAAATGGCATATATCAGTCAAAAGTAAAATATTCTTTAAAACAGTTAGCTTGACATATGATGACTATGACTATATTCCATCCATCCATCCTCTTCCGCTTATTTGGGTTCAGCTCATAATGTGAGGACTACATTCCTTTTAAAAGACCTTACAGATTTTGTCTCTCCTGTTTTATAATTATAAATACAGCAATATTTAATGTAAAACACACCAAAGGTGACTGTATTTATGCCATCCTACATGTTTATATCTCATGGCATTTAATTTTTACAAACTAGTGTTGAATAAAGAAAAAAACAAAAATCATTAGTTCCAATAAGTGTTAAGGGTGCATACCTTGACAAATCTTAGGAGATGATTGGCTGCCTGTGCAGAGCTAATCTTTGCTGGGTTTTTTTTGTGGCCTCTAGATGTGGGGGGCAGCAGATGCAGCAACAGCAGAAGAGCTGCAATGTCACTATCCCAGCCTTAAAGACAAAAAAGCACATTGGAGACAAAATTCAGTTAAACAGATACAGCTTTTTAAAGCTTATTCAAAAACCAAATATGCATAAATCACTTAAGATATATTTGCTTGCAGTTTACAGTACAGCAAGAGAAAAAGTGAAGAGAAAACACTGGCCAAATTTACCAAAGACAGATGGATGTTCCGGGTCAACAGAAGCTTGTAACTCGTCAACCCAGGGTCTTGATGAAAGACTTTGGCTTTCTGTGAACACTTTTTTGCTTGAAATATGAAAGCCACTTCGTGAGAAATCTTCCAGAAACTTCATCCCCAAACATCATCGAGAAATCCTGATCAATCTTTTAAAAAGAAAAAACAGACACCAAATGGTGCTTACTAACATGTTATTTGCACTATTTATGCAATATATGGAACCATTTTGTTCTTTTTGGATATGAAGGGCTTTTTTGAGAACCTAAACCCTGTGCCCAAAGAATACAGTCATTATTACAGTAACAAATTAAAAATATCTCCAATTTCCACTTCAATACTTTGCTTTGTAGCAAAATTCTGAAGAGAACTAAATTTAAACTAAAACTTATTTTCATGCACTGCAGAGAAGGTTCATTTCTCCATTTAAACCACCGTTTGCTGCATTGATTTTCACTGCAGACCAATTTTCACTGCATTGGTCATAAGATAGCTGGGGATTCACGTAGCACCATGCGTTCAACATTTCCCTAATCATTCTTTCAGCTGTATCGATGTTGATGAGTTTAGCCAACAAATACATAAAATATTCATCTACAAACCTTTTTTCAACACTATAGTTACAAAGATTGCAAGTTAGCTAAACATAATTAGGATATCACCGAAGCAATGTAGCTAATGCAATGTAGCAAATGTCTATCATAGGCTTTCTCTCGACTGAAAAAACGGAATAGAGTTAGAAAGCAAATAAAATATTTAAACCATCTGAGAGAAATTACTTACCAGGCTGGGTAAACGGGTCTTTATAACAGCAAAATGGAGAGTAAAGTTTTCCTCAGCTTCGTTCGGTTCCTGTAGCATTGGAGGCGGAGTCTGTGAATGTACTCTTTGGGTGTCAAATCCACTATAGGAGTTCAGAGTTGATAAACAAAGAGTTGTTTTTTTCCATTTTAACACCCCCAGATTTGTTATGCAACATTATTTTTTAACACTCAATTTTAACTACTAAAATTTGAGACCTCAGAGTTAAATTTGTATAATATAACTCTATTAAGAGCTAAATTAACACTGCCTTTGAGCAAAGTCTACTAACACCACATTATTTAACACTTTTGAATTTGCAATAAGATACGATAAGATATAATAAGATTCTATTATTTTCATTGCATGCACAGAGGACAAAGCAACCCGTTGCAGCTGAATTTATAGTAAAGATGAAGGCTGAGTGTAGTGAAAGAAGCAAGTGTGTATTTGTCCTATTTGAAAGCATTGATAGCGCCATTTAAAACCTTGCAACATGCAATAAAAACCTACCCCACTGAGAAATGGCAGCCTTGAATTTTCACAACTGGTTATGGAATAAACCACCATTTCCTCACAGGTGAGGTTACCAAATTACACCTTCCATCTATATACACATACATGTTAATAAATACAAATATGTGCATTTTACCATGAAGTATTTAATATTTTATATTACATTTAATTTGCTGTCAGAAATGATATACACCTCAGCAGTATTATGAAGACAACACCCAGATACCCATGCATTGACCCCCGCCCCCCCAAGATGTTTGCTTATTTGTTGTTTTAAATACATTCGTAATCTTACTGTACACATGGTCAAGTGTGTCTCCTCATCTGGAGGGTCTCAGCTGTTGCACATGCCGCCTTTGTGAAAACAACTGACACAGCACTCATTACATATATTTGTTTCCCTAGGAAACACAAGTAAAAAGCCTTGAAATCAATGAATTGATAGTATAATCTTAATCCTGCCAAAATGTATTAAGTATAAACAAAAGAAAACAAAAACAAACAAAACTGAAGAAAAATAGTTGGATCAATGGAGGCGCGATCAAGAGGTACCACACAGCTTGAGTTGATTCAGCTAGTAATCACTGATCAGGCCCGAAATATCGGTCTCAGACCTGAACCTTCAAAGGCATCTAAACAAAATATAAAGTCAGCCTTCTATCACCTGAAGAACATTTACAGATAGGTAACCTTTTGACCAATCTGTCTGTAAGATTTGATTGAATTTGACTTTGTAAACTGCCTTGAGATGATCTGTTATGAGTTGGCGCTATATAAAACTCCCAGAAGACTGTAAAAGTGTTAGAATCCTGAGTTCCTTTAAATCAAGACCTAAAAACCTATTTGCTTAGAGTTGCCTTAAAAAGTTAATCTTCTATTTAAAATGTTGTAGTTCACTGAAATATCATTAGATTAAGTCGGTAGTCCCACTTATCTTGATCTACTGTTACCATTCCACTGCAATGTACTTTCCTTTGTATGTTTTCTTTACTTATGCTATGTTCACGTACAACACTTTGAGTTGCCTGGTTACTGAAATATGCAATACTAATAAACCTGCCTTGCCCGCGAGAAACATTTATTATTTTTGACAAAAGTAGTGGTTCCACACTCTTTGTCACTCCAAGCAGTTTTTCATAAAAGGTATGGAACTGAAGCAATTTTTATGATTATAGTTTTAGGTTATTGTTTACCTGGAACATAAATATGATGTGGGCCACTCTTCAAAATGGGAAAGACAAGAGAAAATATATATCAAGTAAAGCGAATGAGTGTTGAACTTCAAAAGTTGGAAGAAGAAAAAAAGACAAGAAAATACAAGAAGAAAAAAACTACTTGCCTAAACTTGCTTATATCTAAAGCCAGATTAATAAAGGGTTAAAAACTAGTGGAATAAGTCTGGATGAGAATATATGTTGCTGGTTTATGTTGCTAGAACACTGCCAGAAACAAAGAATACTGAAAGGTCAGAGAACTGCAGGAAAGCACAGCTTCTTGGGCTTTACTAAGCCTTCATAACAACCATTAGACACTGTCTACAGTATTTTAAAACTCTATTGGAACCTTAACAGGAACTTTAGTTTTAATAAGGAGTCAGCTTTTCAACAACAAACACTTCAGGTAGCAGAGATGTGATCAAAGGATGTTCATGTGGAAATGCAACTAATGTCCACTGCTGCATACGGTGGAGGATCTGTCATCAAGTGTGGCAATTTATCTTCCAAATGTCGTTAGAGTTCATGGTATCACGAGTTCTTTGAAATACTAGGACAGTAGATATCTGGCGGCCTATGATAAATGGCTTGTACAGCACTTTAACTAGTCTAAAGACCCTGAAGCACTTCACATTACAGTTAGTCATTCATAGACATTCACACCCTGACGGTGGTGAGCTATGTTAGTAGTAGTAGTGGGGCAGATTGAGAGAGGCAAGGCTGCCAAACATCAGCGCCACCAGGCCCTCTGACCACTGCCAGCAGGCAATGCAGGTGAAGCAAATTACAGGATGAACTCGCTAACCTCTGCGCCACTGTCACCCACACAGGTGCCTAGGGCCAAAAACTTTAAAATCAGTCATTAACAGGTGTTTCAGCCAGGAAGTGATCCAAAGCCAAAAAAAGAAATGGTTCAACGGACACAAAACGGGTCTTTTTTATGATCCTGTCAATCTCCAGAACAATGTTCCGTAGAAAAACCTGTGGGGTGAGATGAAGGGAATAAAGCAGGAACTGTCTTGACAGATTGCGCAAGGACAAATGTCAACCTTTTGAAATCGCTAAGTGTTGTCCTATTTGCAAAAGAAGTTTCTTCAAAGTATCAACAGCAGGAATACCAATAATTTCTGTACCAGTGATTGGTAAAAAGCAATTAATTCCTTGTGTGATTTCTTATTTCTGCACTTATTACATGCATTCAAACAAAAGGCAAGATTTGGTATGTCTAAAACTTTCAGTGTCACATTATCCTATTGCAGTAAAACCTGAATTTATTTTAAGGCATTTTAAACCTAAAGGTGTGTCAGTAGCGGTGGAAGGAACTCTATGGTACGTTAAGAAAACAAATAACGATGAAAGACACACAGTCTTTCAGTTTATCTCATCAGTGATCTAATGACAAATGCTAAAAGATTAAATTATCGCTGAATCAGATTTCCAGAAACTGCATTTAATCACAAACAAAAAGGAAATTTTAACACACAGCCAAGAGAGAAAATAGAAACAACTTAAAACAGAAACGTGTCTGTCTTCAGTCACATCTGTACACCCAGGGTCATAATTCTCTCAGCAGAAGGAGAATAATGACGTTAATACCTTCAACCAATTAGACCGAACTGTTTTTCTGTGAGTAAGTGGAGAAAAGGAGCAGATTTTGCTCGTCTCTCTCAGGGGAATCTTTGTTCTCTGACATCTGTGTCTCTTCTGCTCCAGGGAGAGGCAAAGTATCATCACTTCATTGCATTAATGCCCTCTTCAGCAGTGGCCTGCTTTAACTACGCTGTCATCTAATAGGGGTTTATTCTACCTTATCAGCACTGACACATACTTTTTCTGTGAAATGTTGATCTTGTGACTGAAGCTGTAAGGGGTTTTTTTTAACTGTAAGTGTTTCAATAATAGCCTTATTCATGGACCACATTAAGTCCACATTTTTTTATTGCTTCATGGCATATATGCCTCTCCATATTGGTCTGGCGCTTGACTTTTGTACATACTGGGTTGCAGCAGGGGACATTCAGGCCTTCGGGTGCATCATGGCCTATTTATTGTCCTCAAAGACAAAAAGAGACACTAAAAACAAACAACTGGAGGAAGTGCATTGAAAAAAAAAGCTGAAACACACAAACCAAAAGAGAAAAAAAACCAACATAAAAATTATTCAAAATTGGACAGCAAAAATAAGGTTTGGTTCAAAGCCACAGTCAAGGGTCAGATTGCCAAGACCTAATATGAAATGCTTCAATGGTCACAGCTGGGGCTCTGCGTTCACAAAGCAGCATTGTTCAGAACGTAAAATATTCTGAATGATGTTCATAAATAATTTAAACTTATTTATGCCCCCATTTACATTCCTGTTCTGGAAATCTTATGAATTCTCAATGCATCTGCAAAACATTTTTGCATTTGAAATATCTTTCTTATTGACTTTTTTTTATTTTTATTCCTTTTTATTTATTTATTTTTTTGCACCACTGGGCTTCACCAGTTCTGAAACGTACAGTTTAAAAATATTCGGACAGGAACAACATTAAAGGATAAAATATCCTTTAATGTTGTTTCTATAATTCCCGAATTATCTGCTTTATTGTTTGTGTCCAAAATGGTTGTCTTACATCTCACTGTAATTTCTGGTCACATCTGCTGTATACTGTACCTCTCCCTTTGCACTATTTAATATTGCTGCAACTTTAATCAGCAGGATAAATGATTAATGATAGAGTTGACTGGAGCCCACCGGATGAAGAATGGGTTTTCTCATGTGAGTCGTCCAAACACGTTGTCCTCTCAGTTGAGGAGCGGGTTCTATGGGATGCAATATCACTGAAACGATTCAAGCAGGAATGCTCAATAGATGAGCAACATTAATTATCAAGTCCGAAACTGATACCTTGAGACAAACACAAGTTAAACTGAAAGCTTTGTTCTCTGTGAAATACTGATATAATAACTGAACTGTTATCACCAGTGGAACAGAATATTTTGGCCATATGTTTATCTGATTATTTGTTTAAAGTGGTTTGATGGTTCTGTGGTTTTGGAAACTGAGCATCAATTATTGCACCAAAGTGTTCTCACCTTTGTACTTGGAGACTGTGTGTAAATGCAAATAGTGTAAGTTGGATAGTTGAATTTAAATTCTAAGAATTAAAATTATGAATTATAATGTGGAAATAAAATTATAATGTAGAAATTATTCTTATATTCTTGACTTAATATACATGATGGCTATGCAGGAGGAGTTAAAGGGTGTAGGATTTAGTAAACCATGGTTTCTTCCTTCTCCATTTCAAATTGAACAAGATGGTCTTATTTTAAGCTTGACTATCATTACGTTGTGATGTTGAGGACTTTAGAGTTTTCTTTGTAAGGTTTCCCAGTTTATTCCGGTGTTCTTTGTATATTTGGGTTTTCTTGTATTTTCGAACAGTTACACTCATGTTATTAGTCTTTCTCCTCCTGCTTCTCACGCTCTGCCACCTTGCAACTAAGCTGATTCAGTTCACCTGTGTCTGCCCGCTATCCCTCATGCCACTCACCTGTTTCTCTCATTATTCAAGCTCCTGTTGGCCTTTGTTTCTTTGATGGATTTTCTGTAGTGATGTTATGAGATTAATTGAGGATTCGAAGTGTGTCTCAAATAATGGAGCATTTTTGTAACGCACGTCACATGAGACGTTCTGGCAGTGAAGTGGATGACTGAGGCTGGTATACGTAAGCAGGTGAGAAGAGTTTATGGTAATTACTGGCAGCAGGTGGAGCTGATCAGAGCTAACTGACTGGATACTGAGGAGTGGATAAAGCTGATTGGCTGGTGACAGATGACTGTTGGTTGAGGGGAAGGGAAACTAATTATTTCAGAACAACTCAAACAAAAACCTAAATCATGACAGTTTTTATGCTGGAAATCAAGTATTCCTTTCCAAATTAGGGTTCTACTTGCGTTCGTCAAGTGCTCTGATAAAAGGCCTCTCCAAACCAGACGCTTGGGCTGATTTTTCAATCATTAATCCATCATGATGTGTTATCAGAGGGAACTGAAGAGAAGTGCCAACATGTGTCTTTTGCATCCTTTGACATTATACACATTGCATTTAATAAAAATTTAAGTTTTTTTTTTTTGGTTTTTAGAAATGGAGATTAAAATTAAAATATAAATAGTTTATTTTCAGTGTCAATAAGGGATAAGCAAAATTTAAAAAAAAATTATTTGAGTTTCCATCTTGGATAACAAAAAATGAAATTACTTTAAAACCGAAACAAAAAAGGCCCCTTTGTTCATATTTCAAGACCAAATGTAATCATTTACGTGACAAGAGTGACAAGTTTGATTGGGTGCTTGTTTTGCAGAATAAAATGTACTTGGGCCTTGTTTTGCACTGTCTAAAATCATAATTCAGTAACGTTCTGTTAACCGAAGAAGTCTCAGCACAGATATCACTAGTAAGATTCAAACATTCTTTATTGTCACTGCACGTTACAGTGGCAAAAATGTTGGGTACAAGCAACAGGCAATAATGTGTAAAAAAAAAAGTTTGTCAGAATCCAAGGGCTTTGATATCAGACCCTTTGCGAGAGATGTGAGCCATGTTACATAGATTAGTCGTCCTAATCTATGTAGTTAGAAATTTGCATTTAGGTATTCCCGAGAGAAAAGTGCACATAGGCAATAACAGTAAAGTGATTGTAACATATGATGGACTTTAGCATATTTAACATTAGATGGATTGTAACATATGATGAATATTTGAACAAACTTTCAGCAGAGGGCGATAACCGCTGCAAAAACCGTGGTGATTTTAATGTGTTGGACCACTGTGTCCCAGCAGGGGGCGATAGCCACTTGCTGTGCAGTGGACTAGAAGTCGCAGGTTTTAGCATAATATAAAACATTGAATTGTGGTATTTGAAGCTGGTGATGTGTCTTCCTCACTGTGAACCTCATGTAGTGAGCTCTTGGAGTAAAGCCAATGTGCTGAAAACACCAGAGGCTTGAAAAAGCTCCAGAGCCTATGCCCCTAAAAGTTTTCAAAGTTAATTTCTTAAATGAACTATATATATATATATATATATATATATATATATATATATATATATATATATATATATATTTCTTGACCATATTTGATTTCCCTGAAATTTCAAATACATAGTAATAGTGACACTCTTTTGTTTTGTGTACAAGAAAACAGCATGCTGCCAGAAGCAAATATAATAAAAAAAAATAATATAGTCTGTTAATAATAATCTTGATCCTGATTATCGTGGTAAGATCACAGCAGCTTCTGCATGATGAGCAACAAATAAAACTCTTTACAACAATCTGTTCCAAACTCCAAAGCTTCAGGGAGTTCCATCAACTTAATCCATTTTCAGTGCAAAATCTTTGCACATTTCTTGTGTAACATCCTCTTGCTAGCCTACACTGACCACATACTAAGTCAGCCCAACTTAATTTGTTTTTGCAAGTAAGTTCAATCCATCCATTTTCTAACACATTATCCCTTGTGGAGTCATGAGGGGTGCTGGTGCCTATCTCCAGCTGTCAGTGGGCGAGGTTGATTGCTATTCAAGTAAATCTAATTTAGAAATACTAAGTCAACCCAACTCTTTTGGTTTTTGCAAGTATGTTGGATTGCAGTTCAAGTAAATCTAATTTAGAAATTTCAAGTCAGCCCAACTTCTTTTGTTTTTGCAAGTAAGTTGGATTGCTGTTCAAGTATATCTAATTTAGAAATACTAAGTCAGCCCAACTTTTTTGGTTTTTGCAAGTAAGCATCAACTAATGCAAGATACAAAGCTCGGTTTAAAATAAGCATTTTTGTCAAGAGTTGCTAAAACTAAGAATAGATTTTCCTCTTCTATAAATACCATCCAAAGTTGATAACCAGATGTTTGGATTTTCTTTACATATAGCCGGGCGTACACTGTACGATATTTTCAATCAATGTACTCAAATACAGCTCAAACTGTAAGGTTTAAAAGTTCACTGCTCACTATATCTGTTCTTAACACTGTACGGCTCGACGCTCTGATGCGATCTGACTGCTTACACTGTACATCCAAAAACCACACGTTGGACTCAGTCCCGTAGATGCCACTCGTCGGACTCGATTATCCGGAAGTCCAATGTAAACAGTAGAAGAAGAAAAAGACAGAAGTGTCAATGCTCACTGTTAAATATGAGGCTCATTAGAACGAAACGCGCTGGCTTGGCAATTCTACGAGTTGTATCTCCGTAGTTTGACTCCATGTCACACGTACCGCTGCCATGCTTCTCTCCACGCCTATCTTCTCGTCTGAGAAGAAGAAGAATTTCCTTGTTTGCATATTCGCAATGCACGTGGTGAGAGTCTAATCGGCCCTCGTTAACCCCTGCATACTGCACGACGCAGGACGCATGATGTAGCTGAAACTTGGCCCAATCCAAAAAATTCTCGCATGACTGGAGAATCGGCCCAAAAAGGGCAAAAACCCACACAATGTATGCCCGGCTTAAACAGATTGCCCCTCTGAAGCACTCTTCTTGTCCCGGTGACCACTTCACTGAATTTTTTTGTACAAATAACATTCATGGATTCACAAAGTGTCTCTCTAGCTTGTGTTCCATCTGATGAATATAGAACAATTACACAAGGTTCGATGTGATCAAGAACAGATTGACAAAAGGAATGAGAAACCTGGTTTCACACCATCAGCCCTCTGATTGGCAGAAAACCAGGGTTCCTGCTGAGTTGAAGCAGTATCTTCCTTCTCTCTGTAAAGCCATGCCTTCATTCACTCAGTCCCCCTTTCAGCTCTATTGTTTCTAAAATACCCAGTTTTATTCCCAGATCAGCTTGCTGAAAGGTAGCCAATCAGAGTCCTTCATTCACCTTCCCACTCAGTCAGTCTTTCAACTCTGAATGTTCTCTTTATTTCCTTGTATGTCGGCTGCAGGCCTCTACGTCCAGTCCCAGGTCTCAGCAAATCCAGCTTAAAGCTTGCCTTTACACGCCTCACTGGCTCCCATTTTGTGTAGCCAACACTGAAAGCAGTTGAAAGTCGCATGAGGAGAGATTCAAAGGAGCGACCAAATAATCTGTTCAGTGAGTTTGGTGAATGGGAGTGAGTGGCTACTGTAACGGATTAGTTCACTGCCAAGAAGACCATTATGAAAGCAAACCGAGATATTCCAAACAGCAATCTTGTTTCCCTGAGGACTCTCATTATGTGTGGTTGATTTTAAGATTTACGTTTAACACATATTACATGACCTCAGAAAACAATTGTAGGTTTGGTAAAGCAGCAATATTATTTCAGTTAGGATTTTCATCAAGGGTCTATAACAAAATTAGCTTAAAAAGAATAGATACATTTAGAAAAAGCTCTTTTTTTTCCTATATGTGTGGCCTATTTTTTATTATTATTTTCATAACTCTTGCTATAGAAGATTCCATAAAATGTAAACTGTTTTCTACATTTCCTTTTCACTTAAAAGGGATCTGTAGAAAAAAATTCAAGAATAGTATTCAACACTTTGATTAAATGCCCGATATGCTTGTTGTTCCCACTAACAACAAACCTGTTTGAACATTATGGAGAATTGCTCTAGAAGTATACGACTTATACTTGAAAAGGGCCTGGCAAACTGGCTGTACTAAAGAATCATCTGCGGAATGATGCATTCCCTGTAACGAGCATCTGCCAAAATAGTTGGCCTCATATAGCCAAAATCAAGAAATGGATCCTAAACAAACCACTGATGTTTGAAGTAATTATTCATGAGGGTTGTACTTTAACTTCCTTTAGCAGCTAGCTATGCTGTTGTTCAAGTGCTTGCCCGAAACAGGAATGCTGGCAATTAGCATTTTGGATATTTTTTTAGATTTACGACACTCGCAAATTTGTTGCTGATTCAGTTTGAACTTTATTTGTTAATAATAACAATCTGACTATCATGAGTTGAGGCTTTCAAAAATCAGTGTTGTGGCAACAAAATTTCCCAAGTACCAATCAGTTAATTTTATATTATCAATCAAACCATTTATCAGTCTGTTTTAATGTATTGTATAATTTATTTCATACCAAAAAAAAACTATAGTTTATTTTTAATTGGGAATAAACGCACCTTTTAGAGAATTTTAGGAAAAAAATCTCTATCACTCATGCTATTTAAATTGATGTGTAATTTTATCATTTATCAAACCAATATACGATTTCCATATTTATCGATCGTAATAAAGTATAACTAAAAACAATTTAGGGTTGAGCTACAAAATATCTATGTGCTTCTACTGAGAAGAATAAAATGCGTCTGAAGCAACGAAGGATCTCATTCAATGATTTAAACTCAAAATTTATCTAGATTAGATTTTTGTAAATCCTTTTCTGAAAATATTTCTGTCTGATCTGATTTAAGAGGAAAGGGGAAAAAAGTTTAAATTCTCTCTTTCACATAGATTAGTATTAATTTTCAGATCGATCAGAGCAAAAATAATCATCCCTCCTCATGTCTGGGAGAGGGCAGCTCTTGCTTTCTGAACAGTGGAATAATTGAAGCCATCATCGGCCAAAAGAAGTCCTCTTTGCAGTTTGATGAAAGCATTGTAGTGGACATGACAAACATGGAAAAGGTGCTATGGTTGCATGAGCGCAAAATGAAATGTGTTGTCTAAGTTCTTTTCGTTTATTTTGTAGTTCTCGTTGCCTTTGTTAATTACTGGCTTGATAGAAAAGAAGGCCAGATACTGGTGGGGGAGGACATGTAGTAGACGACACAGGCAGATATCAAACCCAGGACAGATGGGTCAAGAACTAAAGCCACTGCAAATGTTTCACCTGATCTAACACTGGGCCACATGGCACCCAGGGGAAGATCTATTCCAAAGTTTCCACCGTAAACAGTAGGAGTCAGTTCTTTTGGGGCATGAGAAAACAGGCCCACTGTTGTGAAATGATTTTATGTTTAAGGCAGCTTGCCATTAAAACTAAAGACACACACTGATTTGATCATTTTTTTTCACAGATTATATCCACCAGTTTTATCAGTCATCAAAGGGGAAACACATTGCTGTGGTCTTTTCTTTGAAAATATATCTCACATTAAGCATATGGTGAGTTATTGAACACAGTGTATCATGTAATGGTAACTTGGTTCATCTGCTTTTCATTAGGAGACAAAATAGCCTGCAGCACATTGTTAACTTTTCCAATAAAGTTACGAGTTGTCCATTACATTTTACCGGTGAGTCACGTCTAAAACTTTTGACGTTATCTACCATCCACCCTCTGCATAAAAAAATCAGAGAAAATACTATATTTGTTAGAATGCCCCAGTCAAAGTCCAGACCTTCACCCAATTGAGAATCTGTGGAAAAAACTTGAAAGCTGCTGTTATCACATGCACTCCATCAGAAACTACCATTGTTTAAGCTACTGTATGCATCTTACAAAGAAGAATGGGCAAAAAATGTGTCTCTAGATGTGCAAAGCTGGTAGAGGCATATCTCAAAAGGCTTGTAGCTGTAATTAACATGAAAAATGTCAAAGTATTGAGTCAGGTGTGCTGAATATGAATGCTAACTTTGACAAAAATCAGATTTTTATGTAAACAACAATTTGTATGTATCCTTTTGTTTTCACAGTTATGAAATATTTTGTGTTGGTCTTTCACATAATACTCACATAGCACGCTATGTTCAACATGTTCCAAATTATTACCCAGAAATCTGTATTTGTAACAAGATAACGTGTGCAAAAGTTCAAGAAGCACAGCTTTTGTTTGACAAGGCACTATAAATACCCTCACATTCATACTTCCATTTGATCGAAACCCAAACTGGAGATATTCCCTCGTGTGTTGTTTTAGAGCGATGATTGGTGGACACGCAGGAAACGGGAGCGTAGATTTAAGAACAGCAGTCCACGGTGCTGTCATAGTGGAAATTAATAACCTTTGGAAATGTCCAGTGGAGCTGAACAGACAAAACATCTGCTTGTCTTGGCCAAGAAGTCATGAAGCAAAACCGTAAACAATTTTGACAGAGTGAGGTCAGTGACCTCTCCCTGTCCCTAATCAGCTGGATACTGAGGAGACTCATGATGTAATGGCGGAGTGCAACACAGTGCTAATGTGTCTCGATCCATTCTGCACAGTCATGACCGCAGGCCTAATCCAATCATGCAGAAAACTCTCCATAAACTGAACTCCACATAATCCTATCATACAAAAAAATAAACTTTATTATGATTTTGTTGTTTTGCATGTGACTTTAGTCCTAAAAAGACTTGCAGAAGTATTCATACCCTTTGAACCTTTTGCCATGTATTTTATGCTGTATGCCTCTAGTGACTGAATGTTTTGCCCATTCTTCTAAGAAAAATAGCTCAATTTCAGTTAGACTGGAAAATGGCCTCTATGTACATCTCATTTAGCCTCAGACCCTGAATTCAGTTAGGATTTGGACTTTGACTGGGCCATTCTAGCACATGAATATGCTTTGATATAAACAACTTGGTCATTGCTCTGATATGGTCTCAAGTTTTTTTGTTGTTTATTTTGATGTTTTGTCATTGACTTTACATGTTTCCAGGATTACTCTGCCTTTAGCTCTTCCAATCAACTCTGATCAACTTGTCTGTCCATCTTGAAGACTGAAATTCCCACAGCATGATGCTGCCAACACCATGTTTCACTTTAAGGTTTTTGTTCCATGGTCATTTGCAATGTTAATTTTCCTCCCACACAGAACAGCTGTATTTATATTAACATTAAATTACACTCAGGAGAACTCTAATACTGAGGTGATTTCTGAAGGGAGTTGTTGTATATTATTTTAATTTAGGGGAATCAGAGTATTGGAGGCAGAAGACAAGCACACAACACACTTTTCAGATTTTTTGTCTGTAAAAAGATTTGAACACCATGTAGCATTCTGCTTCTACTTTACAATCCTGTACTATTTAATGTGTCTTTGTCACATTTAATCCTGATAAAAATGCATTGAGGATTGTGGTTCCAACATTTTGTGTATGCTTGTTTTAAACCACAAATGTGACTCTAGGAAAATTTCCTCTAGCTTGTTATTTATTTATTTATTGTTCTGTCTTGTATCGTGGTTTCCCTTTCATTTCTGGGAAAAGGGTAAAGTTGTAGCAAAGTGAAAAGCCTGTTGTTGTTGGCGCTGGTTTCAAAGAAGCCACTTTTATGTTTTATGGCACAGTTTGAAGTTCGCTCCCCATAGGTGCCTGTATTGAAATATGTGAAGCCTTTATTTCCTGAAAACTGACACAAAGCTGGCAGCAAAACTGGAAAAAAAAACAGGAAAAGCTGCAGTGTGACTGTGGTGAGTTAAAGGACACTCACACAGGTTAATGACATTTTACGATGACAAATTTCAAAGCTGACAACTTTGAGCTCTTGTTCACACACAAGCAATGAAGAAACTCCTCTGCTTTGTTTATATAACCCAAACTATGGTGAGGACGATGAACTATAACAGGAGAAGGAAATTTAAAACTATCAAATTGAAATTGTCATAACATGCCTCTTGAAGTTGGCGCTCTGACTTGACAGTTTCTTTTGCATATCTGGGTTTAGCTCAGCCAAAGAAGTTGGGTTTGTGCCATGTTGCTCGCATAAACCCCACATTTGTGAAAACCTCCAGCAGCCGCGGGGTAGATAAAAACAGATTCAGGCACGATTGTTGAATATTTTCAGCAACATTAAAGAGACATGTGTGTCTTTCAGCAAGTAGTGGGGCTTAAGTAAGACCTTACAACCAGCCTATGTGAACATTTTACCCTTTATATCAAGGGAATTATGATGCCTGAGGGCAAACACAGATCAGGCAGATCAGCACATTAGAGGTGGCACACCAGTGCAAGATTGAGTACACCCTGAACAGGTTGGGTGTCCATCACTAGGACACCCAATAAATATATAACTTATTTGTGTCTGTGGGGAACAGACCTCAGACTCACTACATCACCTTAAAACATTAAACTACACTATTTTCTTTTATTTTATGCCCCCATAGCTCAAAATGATCCAGAAATTAGTTGTTATAAATGGCAAAAGGAATGCACTTTTTAATATCTAATAGGGGTAACAATACGTGTGATATAGAAGTACAAAACACTGGGTTGATGAGAAAGACATAAGATTTTAAAAATGGGTTTGTGATAACTAAGAATCACCTACAGCGATAGTCATGGCAGATACATGCTTGTTGCAAGATTAATCCAGGTTTAATTTGTCAACATATTAAAGGTTTTAAGCCTGCGTCGTTTACTTTGGGAGTTTGCTTTTGTACGTTTTGTCCTGTCCTTAAAGTCTTTGGCATATGGTTTAGATTTTGTTTAGTCCCAGTCTTTAGTTTCTATGTTCCTCATTTAAAAGCTATTTTAACACAGTACGATGAGAGAAAAACAACTTTTTGAGATGAGTTTAGATTATCAATTGATCATATTGGCAGAACTCCGCAGTAACAATATAATTGTTGCCCTGAAAAAGGTGGAGAAAAGCAGCTAAAATTAAATTTCTACAACTTGATATGTGGTATCCCTTAATATTTCTATTTTTGAATTTTTACATGGGGATGGTTGTTTTTTTTAAAGTAACCAAATGTTTACTGAAGATTAATCTATGCCAAAAATGTACGGTTCATTAATCACACTCTTGCACATTATAAAACTATTTCCAGCCAATGCATATTAAATTGCTGCACTACTGAATAATTACCATAGGGATGAGGCAGGGATTACTCTCAGTCATTCCTGTCTTTCCCTGTTGCATGTCATTCTTTGTTTTTTTCCAGGTCAATCAGACAGATAAAAATAGTTCTGGGACGATTTATTCAGAAAAGACTGAATCACAATTAGTCTGGTGCTTCATCCATCAGCCTCCGAGCGCTTTGCTGACAATTATATAATCTGAAATATACAAAAGACATGCTGAGAAAACTCCCCTGAAGCATTGAAAAGGTAAAAAGAAACTGAAAGATGCAAATAAAACAGGGAAGAGTGCTTAGAATGGGTGGACTTGAAGCTGTAAAGGCTCAGCACTCTGACAGGATGCTGGATTTGAGTGAACAGGGGCTGGCATTGGTGAGTAGGGGGGCTGCTGGTATGACGCAGGGAGCGCAGAACAAAATGATGCTCTATTTATAGCAAAGGAGCAAGCTACTGTATGATATTCTTGCCGAATCCTCTCCTACACCTTCTTTCTCTCTGCTTACATAGACTCAAATTATGGCAGATTAATTAGTGTGCCTTGATATCTGAGGATGAAATAATCCTCTCAGAGCTGGGGGGGGGGCAGTCCCACTCAGTTATGGAAAAGAGATGGATGTGTTTATGGCTAACCATAAAACAGCAAACATTAATACCAATGAGCACGAGATTTCTGGTTTTCTTAAGGAAAATGCTTGTGAAAGTTGGTGATTTTAACACTGGTTATTTGTCCTGTGAAATAATTCTGTCTGGAAAAGGTGACTGAGGTTTATATTCTTGAAAAAAAATTACAGGTTTTGTTTGTCACTTCATAAATTAAAAACATTATATAGAGGAAGCAAAATGCAATGCAGTTCAAAATAAGGATGTGCATAATTACTTCATTTCTGTCTCACCAGGGTGAAGCTTTGCAGCTGAACATAAGCACACCATCTCCCCCTGGTGTTGAACGCTCCACTGGCCACTGGCACAATTGATACAAAGCAGTTCCTGTTTATCAGGAAATTTAAAATGCTATCTTATTTATTTAGCTCTTATCCATGCACACAGTGATTCGCTGGAAAACAAAGAAGCA
The DNA here is from genome assembly GCF_011125445.2 of Fundulus heteroclitus. NCBI lineage: Eukaryota > Metazoa > Chordata > Actinopteri > Cyprinodontiformes > Fundulidae > Fundulus > Fundulus heteroclitus. Next base: position 40,568 of record NW_023396729.1, on the reverse strand, counting down.
GAGATGAGACACGCTACAAATCATCAAATGCATCAAAAACCCAAATTACAAATTAAAAGCACAAAGGATCACATAAAAAGGGATGAATATTTAAATGCAACTAGAAATTATAAACTAATCTTTGACAATTTATGAGTTTTAGCTGCAGTAAAATCATCATGTTTTTAGTTGCTGCACATTTTAGGTTTCCACGCAGTTTCTTACAAAGCTGATGAGAAATGGGAAAAAAATCTGCAAAGTCATTGCAGATTCAGGAAAGCAGTTAACCTGGGACAGGTAGTGATGGATGAGTCGGCTTACCTGCAATATTAAATAAATGATCACTGATTTATTGATAATATATGAGAAATATGATTGCCTCCAGGTTGTAGCTATGAGAAATCTGAAAATATCATAATGAGTCTGCAGTTATACGGTTCTCCTATTAAGGGGTTTATGTGTATGTGGCTTCTATCCAAACCTGTAAACAATAAAGCTTCTATAGGTAAAATAGATTAGGTGTATAAAACTTTTGTATTTGGACCTGTATTGTGACAGCTGATCCCAACTTTGCACATTCAGGACCTTGACCACGATGCTTGCATGCGTTAAGAGCCATGGATGTTTCTGTGACCCTGTAAGCTGGAGTCTTTCTCTGCATTGTTTTTCTTTATTTAAAAACCAAATCACAAAGAAAATCATAGAGAAAAACTGTAACCATGTGCTTGTCTTCCTGTGCCGCTGTTGTTCTTCCCTTTTTGTTTTTGTTTTGATAATTTCATACGCAAATTTCACTCGTACTTATTGTGTGATTATTTTAAACATGATTGTGCTTGTTCTGTTTATCCTATCTTAGTCATCACTTTTGATGAGTGATTTCAAACCCAAGGCAAGGCAAGTTTGTTTATATAGCACATTTCAGTGACAAGACATTACTCAAAGTGCTGAACGTAAACAGAGCATAAGAAAAAAAAACACACAGAGGGAAGTGCACTGTAGTGCAATAATAGCTGCGGGTCATGACAAAATTAAAATTACAATTAAAAGCTGCTTCTCTGTGTTTGGTTCTGGTTCTAGGTATGTAGAGTAGGCTGGAGCCAGAAGAGTGGTCTGGAGGTTTGATACACTGATAACAAGTCTGTGATGTATTTTGGTGCTCAGCCAGGGACTTAAAGACTAACAGAAGTATTTTAAAGTTTATATTATCTGACATACAGGGAGCCAGTGTAAGGACTTTAGGACTGGGGTGATGTGCTCTACTTTCTTAGTCTTAATGAGGGCAGCAGCCTTCTGGATCAGCTGCAGCTGTCTGATCGGCTTTTTAGGCAAAGCTGTGAAGACACTGTTCCAGTAATCAATTTGACTAAAGATAAACACTAGTTTTTCAAGATCCTGCTGAGACATTTGTCCTTTAATCTGAGCATGAATAGGAAGGGGCCCAATATGGACCCTTGGGGAACCCCGCATGTGATTTTTGTCGCCTTTGATGTAAAGTTACCTACTGACACAAAAAAGCCCCTGTCCTTCAATTAGGATTTAAACCAGTTGAGTGCTGAACCAGAAATGTCAACCCAGTATTCCAGATGGTCTAAAAGAATGGAATGATCTACCATGTTGAATGCTGCACTGAGGTCCACTAATACCAGCACAGTGGTTCTTCCACAGTCCACAGCATTTATATGGATGTCATTAAACATCTTGACAGGAGCGGTCTATGTACTGTGGTGAGCGCGGAAACCTGACTGGAAAATGTCAAGGCAGATGGTCATTGATGATCAGGTATTTAATTAGTCAAACTCAAACTCCCAATAAAGTGGGAGTTTGAGATGGGCCCGTAGTTCTGAAGTAGCAACTTGATCTTTTGGCTGGGTCTTTAAGGTGGCTGTCACTTTTTGGAATCAAGGACAGAGTCGTGTCATCTGCATAACCAGTATTTACCTCCACATTCACTTCAATTCAACGGATTTTCATTTCTATAACAGCTATTTTCTGTTGAAGCTTGGCGATGTCTTCTTTGGTGCAGAGAGGCATCTTGTGTTCATTAGCTGGCATCAACTGGTCCTTCTCCATTTTTGCTTCAGCTTAATGGATTACCATTACCATAACAGCGTTTTCTCTGAGAGGTTTGTCTAACTCCTCTGTCGTGTAAAGAAGCATTTTGAGCAGATTTGCTGACGTCAACTGGTCCTTTTCTCAGATGCAATTTGAATGACATAAAAAGGTAAAGTAGTCCACCCAGGGGAAAAAAATTAATCCTTGAGAGTTACTGATCTAAAGTAGTTTAATCCAACTCTTCTGTCATATTGGCTAAGAGTTTAAAAAGTAAGAGTAAAAGAAAGCAAGCAAACAGGGAACAGTAGAAAAAGCGTTGTATATATTTTTCTTTGACTTTTTCCAATTCTTCTAAAACGTTTATTATCAGAAGCATTTTACAGTCAGTAAATACAATTTAAAAAAATATCTGTACTATATTCTTTGTACATATCTCACTTTTTATTCATGGTTATTCAATATTTCATGTATCTGACATGGTTTGCTTAAATGATATAAAGATTACATTACCACGGTTTTCTTAAAATGCCTGTCTTTGAAGTTGTTTTAATTGACAGAACCTTCATATTGTGCACTGATTTCATGAGGGTTTTTTTTTTCAGATCATTCTGTTCAAGCATGGTTGAAAAGCAATGTCTGACTTTCATTTGTTAATTTTCATATCTTTTTTTAATTTATCATTACTTTTGTCAGATTCAAGTTATTTCTGTGACTGTTTCTTTCATTAAATGGGGGCTACCAAGAATTTTTGTCCACGTGTGTATTTGATATTAACAAACACTCCCCTGTCAGCATTTTACTAAGATTGCCTGCTTGGCTAAAGCAGTCGTATTTGACAAAACGACCAAAATAAAATGGAGAACAAAGTTAGAGAAAACTGAGGAGAGGAGCAGCGAGTCTGTCCCGCTCAGCGGAAAGAGAAAAGATGAGGTTTAAAAGCTAAATTGGTCGCTGGATCACGGCTCAAATAGGCGGACTTTGAAGGGTAGATCAATCGTGTCTTGGTGCTTTTACAAACCCGCTTGGAAATTGAGAAACGCTCCATGCAGCAATAAAAAGAGGAGGAGATGACATCACACAAGCAAACTTCATATTACCATTTAGGCTACTGACATCCTCATGTACAATACAGCAAATACTTTTTTACCACTTTTTATCTCCAGAGTGTGTATTTATATATATATATATATATATATATATATATATATATATATATATATATATATATATATATATATATATATATATATATATATAATGTTCTGCGACTTTTTCCATTTCTTCTAAAATATTTATTATTTCTGTAAATAATATAAAAATCCATCTGTACTATATTCTTTGTACATTTCTCCAATTTTTATTCATGATCATTCAATATTTTTCCTATTATTTTACTTTTTATTAGTATTTAACCCATCGGGCCATTGAAACTAATTAATTTCCATCTATGGGCATGATAAAGTTTCTTATTTACAAATGAATAATTGTATGATTGTTAAAGAAGTTTATATGCTCACTTCCTCCACTGTTTAGGTGGAGGATCAGCCAATCAGCTCTCTCTGTTTCCACCATCTTCTCTGCTTATGACAGTGGGCTCGCTAAAAGCCTTCCTCACTACCCCTAAAAAAAATTCCCTTTAGTTTTCTGAAGCCCTAAGATGCATTATGAATAACTTTTATCTTACCGAGGTAAAATTCTAAGAAAACCCTCCTAAAATGACATCACTAAGAGCTACTTTTAGTCTTAGGATTGTTTGTGAAAATAGACACTGTCATTTTATTCCAGTCCCAGTTAAGCTGCTCATGACTCAGCTGCACGGCATTTCAATTAGACATTACATGACTAACCATGACTGTGCACCAATCCATTCAGAATAACAGGAGACACAGATGTTTTGAACATGACACAAGGTGGTAAAAAGCAGCCAATTGATGAAACATTGTTAAATGGATGAATTATAGTGAAACTGAAAAAGCCGTACAAGACTTGGAGTAGCAATAGAGCAGACAACCTGAAATAAAGAGGCTATTTTTCTCAACACCGCTGTAGGGCATTTAACCTCCGACCTCAGATCCCTTGATGCATGCCTTTTCCCCTTCTCTTTCCTTTTCTCTGAAAACTGTGAATACGGGTCACTAGGTCCGCAATAACCTAAAAAAATGTGTTTTTCTGCCATTTTGAATCAAAATAAAACTTAGTATTTCAAGATAGTGTCTTGCTTTGATTTAATTAAAATGTAAAATTTCTACGCAATCAAAAGACGTTAATTGAAATAATATTTCACCCTTTATACAGATGACCTAACTGTAATAGTCCAGATGTAAGTGAGAAAGTAAGCTTTGTTTCTATGACGTTTTTCACAGACACAGTCACAAACATCAAATATAGGACAATAAAAATAGAACAATACAAAAAGTGGCAACATTGGGTCAGTTAGGACTGGAGTGCATGTCTAAACAAGGAGGTTTTAAGGAGCTTTTTAAACACATCTACTGAATCCAGAGAGCGCAGTTTGAGAGAAAATTTGTTCTGTAGTTGAGGAGCAGACATTTTAAAACAACATTTGCCACTAGTTTTGAAACAGGTTTGTGGAAGCATAACAGGTTCTGTCCATGTGACCTCAGACTCCAAGATGAGCTGTAGGGCTTAATTAGGCCACAGATGTAGGCAGGAGCCTGTCCATGTAGGGCTTGAAAAGTCAGTACTAAGATGTTAAATTGTACACGATACACAACAGGGAGCCAGTGGAGAGATTTTAACACGGGTGTGATGTGAGCCCTCCTGTTGGTTCAAGTTTAAAGTCAAACGTTTTCCACTGACTGCAGATGGTTCAGCTCATTCTAATTTGGACAAGAAGAGACTGTTGTAATAGTCCAACCAGCTGCCTAGCATGTAGTGGTGCTGTTTCTGTAGAATGGTGTTTGCGATATCGGGACTGAAACTTTTCTTAGATGTTATATGACTCCAGGAAGGATGTAAGTTGTAGAGAGACCACTTTTTCTAACGATTTGGCCAGAAGGGTGAATTTAGATACTGGCCTAAAGCTAAGATCAGACTCTTAAAATTCTGAAGAAGGCTCCAAAACTAGCATTGTCCACATGTTACATTGTCATCTATAATAGGCTTGGAATATTATCACTATATACAATTGTTAAAAGATAATGATCCGTTACTGACCACAACTGTATGAGCTGTATGAAAAACTGGGCCGCGGAAGGAATAACTCTTTACTTTGATTAAATTATGATGGAAGTTGGATCACGTTGGATCTTTTGCGTAAGAAACACTCTGATGAATATGAATTTTCTCACATCCTACTGGAGCAGATTGTTTACAATAGCTGTCTGACAAGGCCTGTTTACGATACGGTAGACTTAAAAGGCAGTTTATGCAAAGCTGGAGAGCACAACCGTGTGAGAAGTTTTCTTGTGATGTTGAGGATGAAGAAACATTTCTAAATATTATTGCTATCATTATTGGAGCAAGAATTGAAGCGCAGGGCAAACTATGGCAAGCCTTTTTAACATAAATTCGGTTGTACCGCCCTTACATTCCAGATATCTCAAATTGTTTTATGACTAGATGTTTTAGCGAATTAAGATATCTCTAATTACATTCTGACTAATCGAAATGACGTCAGATTTACCATGTATGGAGACGTCAATTCAAGATATCTACAATGAATTACTGACTATCTGAAATACACGTTTCAGATATCTACAATTAAATTACGACTAGTCATAAAGTAAATTCAAGATATCTCGATTTTTTGTTCTGACTATTCATAATTCTAATTAAAGATATCTCAAATACCACCATAATTCAAGATATCTTAAATGTATTTTTGGATACGACATATGCAGTTTTGACTAGTGAAAACTAAATGATAGATATCTTAAAAGCAAATAATGACCAGAGAAAACTAAATTAAGGATATCTTGAATTCTAATTTTGACTAGTCAAAATTCCTTTTAAGATGTCTCTAAATGAATTAGAGATATCTTGAATTATTCAGCTTTTGCATTAAAGATATCTTAAATTGACATTCTGACTAGTCAAAATGACGTTACTGATATCTTGAATAATAAAACAGCTTGCCATATAGGTCACAGATTGACACTGCATTACAGGGTGTAAGGCATTTTTTCAGTGCATTGTGTGTGTCGGCAGAAAGTAAGTCAGAAATTCTTTGCAAATTTCTTAAGCATTCTTCAAGTACATGATTTTCGGGCTCTCTGCATTTCCCATAGTGAAAAAGCTCTTTCTATATTGTGGTATTTTCTTTCAATTTTGTCAAAAACTGCCAGCGCCATTGAATGTTCAGGCAATTGTTTGGACAGCTTAGTACAGCCAAAAAGGGGCATACACGCAATCTCTTACAGATATCAAAAATTGTAATTCTAACTAGTAATAATTACGTTCGAGATATCTTAAATTATAATTATGGATGTGTGACCCTTTCAATGACGAATCTGGTGACGTAATTTGAGATATCTTGAAAGGAATTTTGACTAGTCAAAATGTAATTGAAGATATCTTGAATTATTACTATTCCTAATCAGAATGTAAATACAGATATCTTAAATTATCATTCCAGATAGTCAAAATGTAGTATTGTCTAGTCAAAGTGCATTTTTAGATATCTGGAATGTAATTACGGATAGTCAGATGAAACTGAATTTATGTTAATATGGCTTGCCATAGACAAACTGTTGATGACTTAACACCATCCAGCTGTGGAATCCCAAAGAATAGATGCAGGAAAGAGGAAATTTGTGCATTGTGTATTGAGGGTTTTAGCGACTAGTACCATGCTCGTTATAAACGTGCCCCTGAAGGAGGGGTACGAAACAGAAATAGCTGTTTAGCTAAATATTTTTCTCCCCAGGCAGACTTTGCGTAGGTCCTTTAGGTGAAATCAGAAACTCTAAGAGTGTTTTGTGAACTCACACTTTCTGATGACTGTCCTGGGGCTTTTTAGGCAGCGCAAGCCGTAGCAGGTTTTGATATGGGCCTCGCGGGCAATTTCCCAGTGGGGAATCAGAAAGGGGGGGGGGGTTAGTGATAAGTTCACAAGCAAAACATGAAAAAGATTTAAGTCATCTGTCAGCTGCATCTCAAACAAGTTTTATATTGCCCTTTTTTGTGTGTACAGTCAAATGAGAGTTGTTGTCCCTCTTTTTGCTGCTGAGAAGTGGGAGAAAGTTTAACATGTTAAGTGCAGGACTACACTGCATTTTATCCTCAAAGGTTGGATGATTTTTCTACAATTTTACTGATTCAGGACAGGAGAAGGAACGACTATCTCAGGGCAACATTCATGCAAGGACCACTACTGGGCACAAGATAAAGAAAGGCAACTAAATAAATAAAGCAAAAAAAAAAAAAAAGGTTTCCAATGTGATTTGAAGATGCTTGAGGATTTGGTATGACAAATGCCTGGAGGAAGATAACACCAAAGACAGAATGAATAACAACTGAATCCTTTATCTCCATCGGTAGTTCAGTAGATGGAACAGGGAGCCAAATGGAGAAGGAAGACCTGAGAGTGTTTGTGGGTGGGCTGGACTGGATGGGTTCAAACATGTAGGGCAGAGCGAGGTAATAAAGTAGAAGCTTTTTTATATGGGTGCAAAATGCATTAGAAAGAGAATGACTCAAATGAGCTGTCAGAAATCAAGAGAAAACTCCTAAAAGGTATAAAAAAAACGCCCCTGTCTAGTTAAGTCTAGTTAAAAAAGGCCATCCATCAATATAATCTACACAGAGACTCTGTGCTTTCACCTTAAACATGTCAGACAGCTGTCTGCACAGCCATTCTGCAATTGCTTTATTAAAAGTGACATATCGTGAAAAATCCACTTTTTTTTAGCTCTTGTGTACTTGGAGTCTCTGTGGGTGCAGAAAATATGAATGTGGTCTGTCCTGGTGCTGCATAGTTCTATTCTTTTTGGGGGTCCTATTTTTCAGGGTCATGGATTCCCGGTTTACCGACTTTGCGAATCTGTCCTTTTCTTTTCTCAGAGCGAAGTGGTAGACCAAGGTGAAGGAATACCGAAGCTACAAGTGGATCAGTGAAAATGTTCGACAGTTCATTACACCAACACCTCCAGCATACTACAGAATTGGCCAAACGGGACGGAATGGATGCTCTACACCTTGGTGGGGTGTGGGGTGTGAAGTGCCTCCTTTACATTTGAAGAGTTTCCATTTTCCTGTGTGTTATTTTGTTTAAATTTTCCTACATTTCATTCCAAGTGTTCTTGCTTGCTTTTATTTTCCTATGTTTTATTCACATAAAGCACTCTGCATTGCCCTTGTACTGAAATGTGCTATACAAACAAACTTGCCTTGCCTTGCCTAAAGAGATGGCACCAAAACGAGTCGCTCTCAGACGCACCTCAGAACAAGGGTAAAACAAAAAAGGAATGTGGGGGTAAATTGACAAGGGATTCAGACCAAAGCACTGCAGTTCCACTTTCTACAGATCACAACTCAATGATTTAATGTGAAAAGGAAGAATTGAAAACAATGTTATGTCCTCTTTAAATCCTTCAATCTCAACAAAGATGTACTTTTTCATATGTCAGCCATAAGGGACTGCAGCAAGTTGACTTCAATCCCCTCGCTGCCCTGCTCCTTTTACAAAACACATTAGGATTGCATAAAGACAACTCAATCCTGCCTTGAAGTGTTTTGTGAAAGGAGCTAGAGAAGGAGCTAGGTGGAAGGAGGTAGGCTTAGAGGAAACGTTGGACCTTTTTTTCCCAGGAATTTGTGTAATAAAATAAAAAATAATTAAAGGTACTGCTGTAATGTAATGACAAACATTTATTCAGGTTTAATGCTGTTGAGCTACTTAACTTTTCTTTATAGACAAGCTTGTTTCTTTTAAAGCATCTTTATGCTTCATTTATTTTTACAGCATACTCTTTAAAACTGTTTAACTTCTGAGAGAGTAACCTAGCAGTCAACCAGGAAGAGGAAATCCCTGTTTCCAAAGTTAAAACAAAATATAGTGTAATGTGTTTTATCATTAGAAGTAATGTAAAGATATAATCTTTTGCACCAAAATAATGTGTATAACAAATTATTAATATAGAGTCTGATTTATTAATATTGATATTTCAGTCCATTATCAGGCTTTATTAATATAAAGCCTGATAATGGACTGAAATATCAATATTAAAAGAAGAATTTTTTTTAAACTAGAAGTTATGAACTCAGTATGCTTACATGACAGGTAAGGGCACTGTGAAGGTATTTGCCACTCAGATATTTCTTGTTTTCAGCTTTTTGTCACGTAGTTTCAGATCAGCAAACAGATTTTTAGTACCATGCAATGATATACTGAGTAAGTTCAAAAAGCAGTTTTCAAATGATGTTTTTGTTTTTTTAAGGAAATAAATATCTAAACCCACGTGGCCCTTGATGAAAATATAATTCCCCCTTCAAACGTATTCACTGGTTATGCCACCCATGGAGAACACACAATCCAGGAATGTTGGCCCACTCTTCTCGGCAGTTCTTTAGATTCGGCCACATTGAGGGTTTTCTGAACATAAGCAATCTGATGAAGGTCATGCCACAACATCTAAGATTCAAATCCAGACTTTTAGCTGTGCTTCACTCCATTGTCCTGCTGCATAACCCGAATTTACTTGGATTACAGGTCACAAAATGAAGGCTGAATGTTCTCCTTTGGGATTTTCTTGTAAAGTGCTGATTACATTTTTGACTGTAGGTATGTTTTTTTATTGCTGTGTTTGTTTAATACTAGATATAACAGAACCCACAACTTTAACAGCTTCCACTTTTGCATAGTCAGTGTTTTCTAGAGAACTGCCACAATGTTGTTGTTTGTTTAGCAAATGGGAGACAAACCTCTGATTTTCTACTTTTCTCTTCTTTCTTTTTTCCTTTCTGTGGAATAATGAGGCCTGGGTGAGGCTATCAGATCAGCTTTCCAAAAATTGCACTTAAACACACAGTATTTAAACTATGATTTAACAAGGGGGCAATTACTGTTTTCGTCTAGGCTTGTTTGTCTGTAATTACAGGTACACCTAAAACAAAGGATATTGTGGGAATTAGTCAATATTTTTTTCAACTTAAAAATTATACATCATATAGATTCATTACACAAGGAGTGAAATATTTAAGCCCTTTCATTTCTTTTGATTTTGATGATATTGGCTCACAATTATTAAAACCCAAAATTCAGTGGTTCAGAGAATTAGAATATTTGGAAAAAGCTAAATATGGGAAGAACTTGGTGTCATCTAAAGAACTGAAAAAAAAACTTTAAAGGTTTCATAAACCTTTCAAAGGCCCCTTTCTCTGAGTCAGTAGGTTACACAATCACAGGGAAGACTGCTGACTGGACAGATGTCTAGAAGACAGTCATTGGGCACCCTATAGAAGGAGGATAAGCCAAAAAAAAAAAAAAAGGTCATTGCCAATGAAGCTGGTTGTATCCAAGCATGAGTCATAGAAAGATAAGTGGAATGAAAAAGTGTGGTGGGAAAAGGGACACCAGCAACAAGGATAACCATAATCTTGAGAAGACTGCCAAGAAAACCCATTTGGGGGAATTTGGGTGACTTTCACAAGGAGCAGACTGAGGCTGGAGTCGGCACATTAGCCCAGACAAATACTTCTCTAAACCAGAGACAACTCAGAAGCATCTTGTCTGGACTTAAAAGAAAAAAAAGTTGACTGTTACTCAGATTAAAGCAAAGTTATTTCCAAATCAAGGTCCCAGTATCAGATGGAAGAGTGAAGAGGCCCAGAATCCACCTTGCTTGAAGTCCATTGGGAAGTGTCCACAATAGATGATGATTTGAGGTGCCATGTCGTCTGCTGGTGTTGGTCCACTGTGTTTTCTGAAGTCAAACAGTCAGTGCTGTCAATTAGCAGGAATTCCAAGAGCCCTTCATGCTTCTCTCTGCTCACATGCTTCATGGAGATGCTGATATTATTTTCCAGCTGGACTTGGCACCGGCCCACACTGTCAAAGGCTCCATAGCAAGTTGATCGACCATGGGGTTACTATGCTTGACTGGCCAGGAAACTCGCCTGACCAGAAACATATAGATAATCTATACATGGAGTATTGTCTTGTGGAAGATGAGACACTAGAACCAACAATGCAATTGAAGGTCTCTAGCAAAGCAACCCGGGCTTCCATTACACCTCAGCAGAACCACAGGCTGATCGCCTCCATGCCATGAAGCAGTAATAAGTATTAAGTGCATTGAAATAAAAATACTTTTCAAAAGCCAGATTTTTCTATTTAGAATATTGTTTTTATTGATTTTATATAATCATCTAATTTTCTGAAACACTGAATTTTGGGTTTTTTCTTTCTGCAAGCCATAATCATGGTAAATGGTAGATGGCTTGTACATGTATAGTGCTTCATTCACCCATTTACACACACATTCACACCATAATCATCAAAGTTTACCAGAAGTAAAGGCATTTTTTCACTGTGTGTAATGAATTTATATGTTTGTTACATTTTCTGAACTTTGTGACAAAAATGTTTTGAATTTGCTGTAGGATTTAGACTCAACCGGTTTGAAATCCTACTGAAAGGGCAGGGATTTTTTTGTTTCAGTACGTAGCTTTACATCTAAGATGACAAAAATCACATGCGGGGTTTCCCAAGGGTCCATCCTGTGTCCCCTCCTATTCAACATCTACATGTTCCCTCTACCTCAGATCAAAACACCATAAATTATCATACCTATGCAGACGACACACAGGTCTACATCAGCATGTCACCGGGTGACTATGAACCTATTCAAGCATTGAGTAAATGCTTAGAAGAAATTAATGTATGGATGTGCCAAAATTTTCTTCAAAAGAATAAAAACAAACCTCAAGTAATAATTTTTGGGCAGGTGGAGGAACGATCAAGAGTACACAACTTCAGTTACTTCAGCTAGTAAACACTAATCAGGCACGAAATCTGGGTGTAGTGATGGACTCTGACCTGAACCTACAAAAACATTTCCAGGATTAAAGGACTAATGTCTCGGCAGGATCTTGAAAAACGTATCCCTCCGTTTATTTTTAGTCGAATAGATTACTGCAACAGTGTTTTCACAGGTCTGCCTGAAAAGTGGATCAGACAGCTGCAGCTGATCCAGAACGCTGCTGCCCGCGTCCTCACTAAGACTAAGAAAGTAGAGCACATAACCCCAGTTCTAAAGTCCTTACACTGGCTCCCTGTATCTCAGAGAATAGACTTTAAAATCCTTCTGTTAGTCTATAAATCTCTGAATGGCTTAGCACCTAAATACATCACAGACTTGTCATCAGTGTATCAACCATCCAGACCACTCAGGTCTTCTGGCTCCAGCCTACTCTGCATACCTAGAACCAGAACCAAACACGGAGAAGCAGCATTTAGTTCCTATGCTCCACTTATCTGGAACAAACTTCCAGAAAACTGTAAAAGTGATGAAAGCCTCAGTTCCTTTAAATCAAGATTAAAAACACATTTGTTTAAGATTGCCTTCGATTGCTCTAGTTAAACTGTTTTACTGAAACATCAGTAGTTCAACTTTGTAGTCCAACTGTTTTTAATGTTTGCTTTTAGTTTCTTTTCTCCTATGTTCTATTTTGAGTCTACATTTTATTCCTACTTGGTTTTATTGTGTTTCATTTTCCTATATTTTAATCATGTAAAGCACTTTGCGTTGTCTTTGGACTGAAATGTGCTATACAAATAAATTTGCCCTTGCCTTGCCTTGCAACACCAGTGAGACCAACGATGTTGTATGGTTTAGAGACAGTGGCTCTGAGGAAGCTGGAGGTAGCTGAAATGATGTTGAGGTTCTCTTTGGGAGTGACGTGGATGGATAGGATCAGGAATGAGTACATCAGTATATATATATATATATATATATATATATATATATATATATATATATATATATATATGAGAAGAGAAGATGCCTCATTTCCTCTGATCGATGTTCACTACAACAGAACTTCACTTCTTTCTGCCACATACAATATGGCGGTGGCAGTGACATTGACGTACGAACCCGTGCCCAACAAGGCATATACGTATATGTGTGACGACCCAGGGACTGGGACTGACTCGACTCTCAATTTAGCACATCTGTTCAGACTCCACCCTACCTGCAATCACCTCCACTGGTTCCACCTGTCTCCACCTGCTTATAAGCTCCTCACAAGTCAGTCTCCATTGCCAGAACGTCTCGAGCCAACCCGGTGAGAACTTCCAGCAATTAATATCAAACTGCCTGCCTGTCTGTTGCCCGACCTGTCTTTGCCTTCGTTTCTGAGCCAGCCTTGCCCTCTTCTGGATTCTGTCTGCCTGCCTGAGCCCTGCTGTGTCAGCCTCTGGACCCCGGATTGCCCTCCTGTGTTTCTGACCCGGCTAGCCCGTGAGTACTGGAACCTGCCTGTCCCTTTAATCAGTCTGGGTTTTGTGGATACTGGACCTTGGAACTGGACCTGGACCCTTCTTTGGATTTCCCCTTGGATTTGTCGCTGGATGTATTGGCCTCCCCGTGATCGGACTCTGACTGCCCCTGGACTACGCCCCCGGATTTCCCTGTCGCTCGGCTTCCGCCTCGCTCTGGAGCAAGGACACCTAAACAAGTCACTCCCTGTCAGGTAAGTGACCAAGCCTCTAGCTCATCCTCTCTACTGCCTCCGCTGGTCACTAACCCCTCTCTATCCCTCCAGGAGTTGCCGGCCCGTAAGCACGAGCAGCGCGTCCAGAAAGCCTGCGCTTTCCCGTTTTTTTTTTTTTCAATAAAATCTGCTCAAGAGCCACTGACCTGTTTCGGGTTGTCTTTGGGTCCGCCCATAATCATCACAATATGATGTCTATGAGAGGGACAGCTCATGTTAGATGTTTTGGAGAAAAAAGCCAGAGAGGCCAGACTGAGATGGTTTGGACATGTACAGAGATGGTTAGTCACTACATTGATGGTAGGACGTTGAGGCTGCAACTGCCAGACAGGAGGCCTAGAGAAAGATCCATAGAGGAGATTTGTGGATGGAGTGAAAGAGGAAATGAAGGTTGATGTGACAGAAGAAGATGCAGAAGATAGAGTTAGATGGAGACAGATGACTCCCTCCCATAACCAAATGGAAAAGCTGAAAGAAGAAGAATGCTATAGTGAGATTTTACGATCTGAAATAAATAAGTTGGACAAACATGTAAAAATATGTTTTTTTCTACGGCCCTATGAAGTTATTTGATTTTATTGGGGGGAGGGGGGTTGTTTCAGCCTCTGGACCCATGGGCGCTTGTCAAATACAGTTTTCTCTAACAAGCCTAAAGCAGATAAAAAGAAAAATATAGGAATGTCTACCCGGAATCATGCAATTAATGCGTCATAGAGATACGCGGGTCTCTCGGAAATAAAACATGACATCACGGTTATCCCCCCGGAACCTGCATCCAGTAATTCACTACTTTCGCTTTTGAATAACGTGGGAGATGAAGAGGAGGAGGAGGAGGGGGTGGTACTACGCTTAGGATCAGACAGATTGGATTGTGCGTCTGTGCGCACAGCAGCGAGCGCAGGAGAACAGTGCAGACGTTTTGCCCACTCAGACGCAAAGCGCAATGGCCAAATATAAGGCCTGCCAGACGGGATGTTGCATTCTTTTTATTGTGATTTGTGCCGTTGCTCTGGTGGTCCTGTGCATCGCCACGTTTCTTGGTGCGGACTGCTCCAGCGAAAGCTTCAGACATGCGGCTGTGGCTGCAGACTCGCAACTTTGCTCCGAGATTGGCAAGTAAGTAACTTTCCTTCTAAAAGAAAGTAAAGAAAAGTCGGCTTTCTTTGAAGACTTTAATTTGTCACAAGCTGAGGCTAAAAAATCCCGTCCGGATATTTTTTCCTATATTTTAAAGTTAGTTCATCCAGAAATATTACCTGCAGTTTATCCACGTGGGTTTATTCGCAGTGACTTGCCCCATGATTGTATCAGGCTTTGCCTCCTGTAGTTGAGTTTTTAAGATACACTGGGCAGGGGGGTGGGGTGAATAAACAGTTTAAGAGATTTGATCAGCTCTGTTTGGATTACCATAAACCATGTGCGCGCAGGTCCGCTGGTTAGTACTCAGTGCAGCTGCTGAATTGTTTCAATCTGTCTCTTAGAGAGAATAAACATTGACTGATGCTGTCCTTTGTGTTGAGGAGTGGAAAGTCTTGGCTCCGCTTAGCTCATTTGTCTTACTTAGTGTTGCGCAGATGAGTCAATTAATCAGTCATCAGCAACTTCAGAGAGATCAAAAAGGTGAATTCACGGGAGTGTGTGCTGCTCTTCCGGCTTTTGTGCGCAACAGGAGAGATCCTTTCCCCTTCTGACAACATTTGTAGGGGAAGGTATATGTTTCCACTTTTTGCACACAATCAAGGTTCAGAGTTCAGTGACAAAAAAGATGAACTGAGCAGAAGCAACTCTGGAGCATTGGCTTTAAAGTCAAACATGTGACTTTCTTCAAAAGACTGTGTGCGTCCTTGTACTTGCACCAGAGTCAGAACATATTTTCACATTTTGCCCCCAAAGTGAGGACTTTGATATGAAGTGGGGACCCTTTTTTGGTCCTCACTTTTTTCTGGGTGTCAGTTGGTTTATACTGGTAATGTTTAAGGTTAGGGTAAGGTCATAGATAGCGGTTGAAAATGAATGGAAGTCAATGCAAGGTCCTCAGTAAGTATTTTACTCTCTGGTCGGTTTTGCAGCTTCATAATACACCTTTATTTGTTAGAAACTCCTCCAACGTTTTCGAGCTGGCAAGGTCCAAGCATTCCAATCAGTTCCTTCTCTTGTTGCTTAGCAGACAAGCAGAAATCGCAGCCAGCATCTTAGTGAAAAGGTCCTTTATATTTTCGGCTCAGACTTGCAGAGTAATAGTTTAATAGAGTAGAGTAGAATAGAGTAATAGTTCACTTGTCTGTCAAGTTCAGATTTTAGTTGCTTGGACTTGGTCATTCAATTGTCATAGAAATAAGAGGGTGATGATGTATATTAACTTTGGTTGGGTTGCATAAATCGACCTCTCACATGAGAACATATGGTCTCTGAGTGAGACTTTCATTTGTAAAACAATAGACTACCCCAAGATTTAAAGCTCTGAAATAACACATTGTTTGCGTAATTGTATGTAAATGTATGTAAAGTCGCTATTTTCAGTCAGTAACTGGTTTCCTGTAAATTCATCATGTTTTCCAGGCGCATGCTTCTGCAGGGAGGCTCAGCAGTAGATGGCGCCATTGCAGCTCTCCTGTGCACATCTGTGGTCAATCCTCAGAGCATGGGGATTGGAGGAGGCTCTATAGTGATTGTTAGAAATAAAACAGGTCAGTTGTCAACTGTGGGTCATGAATTTTTGTTTCTCTTGAAAGACATCTGTTTTTTGTTCTTTGTTTTTTAGGATCAGCTATGAACTTTTGAATTACCATCATCTTTCTCTCTATTGATTCATTACCACATAAAATATGTGTATATACATTATATATTTGTGTGCTCCTGCTTGACTGGACTATTAGCAGTCTTTGTATATTTTCACCACTGATAGTTAAACATACAAATTCCTGCCAGTTACTTTTTTTTCAGTAAATGAAAAGTTTTGTGAGTTATTTCTTTTGCTCATTTGTTCTCAGGCAATGTTAAGGTCTACAACTTCAGGGAGACGGTGCCAAAGTTATTCAAACCTTCCCTGTTAAATGACTGTCCCACTACATTCAGATTGTCCACAGGTAAGCAGTGTATAGTAAATAGATCAAATGTAAGCTTTTGTCCTTACTTGTTTCACCTAATTTATTCAACATACAATATATATTTAAATTTAAAAAAATTAGGATTGTTGGGTTAATGCAATCGACATCTGATGTTAACATACCTTGTTAAAAGTTTTTAGATTGTAAAGTCTCAACTTCACTTCTCAAGACATACTTCTTGTCATTGGGGCCAAATATGGACTTATATAACTTTTTGCAGTCATGCTGACCACCCAAAGTAATAATAAAAAAAATAATAATTCAACTTTATTGATCTCACAATGAAGAAATTCAATTCTGCATCTTAACCCATCCCCTTGAGGAGCAGTGGGCTGCCACTGTGTGGCAAATTGGGGGTTAAGGGTCTTGCTCAGGGACCCAGAATGGCAGCTTGTGGGAGTTGAACTAAGAACCTCTGTGCTCTAACCACTAGGCCACCACTCCCCCAGTGCTGTACACTGTAGCCACATTCACCAAGTCACTCTCACATTCATACATCAAGACACAGCTCAGTAGGCAACTTTCCCAGGGGTGCATCAACATGTGGCAAAAGGAAGCTGGAATCGAACCCACAACCATCTGATTGCCAGACAACTACTCAACCCATCAAGCCACAGTCACCCTTGATATAGCTCAATTGTTGTCTTGTCTGAAGACAGAACTCTTCTCTGCAGAGCAGATGGTTCTTCTATGTCTGCGTGTGCAAATTTTATTCAAGCATAACACTTGAATTAGGGATCAGTTGTGTTGTGGTTCTGGGGAACGGTCTTGAGACTACACTTTACACTTTCACATTTCTGGTCTTGTCTGGGTCCCAAACACGCTGCATTCAAGATTTTTTTTCTTCTTCTGAAGATCACACATGATCAACGCTACAGTATACTTTTTTCTAAATTAACCTCCTGGCTGCATTCAAATACATCCAATTAAGGGGGAGAAACATCATCCAGTATAGAAAGCCAGATGGTTTTCTGTCTGTAAAACACGCAGGAAGGAAGAACGCTTGCTGAGGCAAGTCATCCACCTCCACCTGTCGCCTCCACTCATTCTGCCTGCTGCTGATACTAAGTCAGTTAACATTTTGCTGGATGGCAGCAAAATGAAAGGATGCATGCACACTCCAAAATGCCTGTTTAACTTGTTACCACCTTATCAGAATTATCAGACAGCTGACATGTAATTGAAGATCTGTTTAAAAACAAGATTTGGTTCACCCTAAATGTTATGACATTGAAAATAACTGGAGAAATTAGACGCAGCAGTGAAACCCATTGATCCTGAGGGCTGGTATAGGTTACCTTGCTGCCACAGACAGTTTTTTTATGTTTTCAGCAACAGCTTTATTGTTTCAATTACGACTTGGTTTGGTCTATGTATTGTTCTTGGAATTGGTTTCATCTCCCTTTAATCTTGTTTTGATCTTGGTATGCTCTGGTCTTGACTTTGTCTCTGGTCCTGTGATCTTGACAACACTAGGGAATAGATGCTTCTTTCTAACCCAACTGGACAGTCACACTGGTAATCCAGCATCATTTTTAGTTGATGATGTGCTATGTTCTTGGTGCATTAAAGGTTTTAGTGGGCCAAATTGTTGAGAGTTGGACACAATAGGGTGTTCCAGTAGGAGAATGGTTGCAAACACGCATCAAAACTGATTTTGAAATGGATATAGCAGGCTAACATTAAGCTTCTGGAATGGCAACACCTAAAAGCCATGTTCGTGGCAGCCAACCAACCAATTTAAATCAGTTCTTCTATTTTTTTTATTTTTTAAATGTGGTTAAATATCCAGACAGAATTTAGAGGGTCCAAAAAGCATGTGGTCAAGGTATAAATGTAGGCAAACATTAGACCAGGTTTGTGGCAATATTTGAGCATGTATTAATCATTTTGACTATGTATGTAGACACAGTAATTTACAGTATTTGCACCCAGTTCCTGATTTATTAGTTTGTCCCCAAATGAATGAATGGATCAAATAAATCATTAAAAGCCTAAAATAAATATGAAATGTATGCCCATGAGTAAACCTCTGACCATGAACTATTTATACTTAAAACAAATAAAACTTTGAACTTTAAGAACTTCAACTAACTGAGAAGTGTTACTTCTTCCAAGTGTAAGAGTTACTGTTCTTCTTGCTTTAGTAAGGTAAGATGTTTTTTTCATCTTTAGCCTCCAAAATAATTTTATGTCTCCTGTTTTCTACGTCAACATTGCAGGTAGTCAGTGGATTGGTGTTCCCGGGGAGCTGCGGGGCTATGAGGCCCTCCACAGAGAGTATGGGAGGCTACCCTGGGCCAAGCTGTTTGAGCCAACTATTAAACTGGCCAGGGAAGGGATCCCCACACCACCATACCTGGCATATTTTATGCGCAACAAATTTGTAAAGGAGCATGTGGAAAGGTCCTCTCTATGGTAAAATTTCACACATGCATCTCAGAGACAGAGTGCTAAGAAAGTTTCCTGAACTGATCACCTTTACAACAGATAAAACAACAAAATGACTTGAAAACTAGGTGTTTGAGCGACGTCCGCTGACAGGGGTGGACAAACGGGTCAGTTGTCCCGGGCCCAGGACAGAGGGGGGCCCCAAAACTGACACTCTGACCATTAAAATGGTCAGAGTAAATGTTTTGGATAATAGTTATCTGATGCTTCCCTGACATTGCTCTTTGATTATAAGCATTGTGTCCCCTGGAGGGTTTGTTGGGACTGATGACAAAAGTGGGATAAATCAGTTGCTTAAAGATTCCTTGTCTTTTTTTAACAAAAAGTGCCGTTACTTTCAATTTCAAAAACAGTGCTTCCATCCGACTATATTCTGCTGCTTTACAGAGGCAAGGACAGACATACAGTGCTGTGAAAAAGTATTTGGCTGTCTTACACATTTCTGTGTCTCATATTTCAGATCATCACAAAAATAATCTGAGTAAATCTAGTAAATTGTTCCATCAGCCATTTAATGTCTGAAATTTATATTCATTTATATATATAACAAAATTGTTTTTGCACATGCTTGTGCAAATTAAGGAATGATGCAAATTAGCAACATTAGGCTCATAAGGTATTGAACAAACTTTGCTGTCAATATGTAGATTATAAGAAAGATCGAAAGAAAGATGTTATCTCAATCTGGGATTAACATTTATTTGATGATCAGAGCATAAAAAATTTTTACAAGGAGAGATTATTTTCCATAACACTGTATATTGAACACTTTATACAAGTGAAAGCTTCAAAGTGGCAAGCTGATTATATGTCCAAATCATCTCATCTTAAACCTTTCATTGCAAAGAGCAGCAACTACTGTAAACTCACTGCAGATCAGGCTGCCTGGGCCCACCTACAGTTGACCTCGGCCATCCTAGTGAGTAACTTCAGTTTAACCCCTTGTGTTACTTATTTTGGCTACGGCCCAAATCTCTCACAACTAAAGATGGGGGTTGGAATGCAAAAGTCAAGTCAAATATATTTATAAAGCACATTTAAAAACAACAGACTTACCAGTCTGTGACAGAAGTGCTGAGCAATACAACACAAAGGAGAACTAAACATGGAGCACAGAGCAAAATAAGTTTTTGTTTGATCCTTTCCTTTTTTACCACAACAGACCTGCCCAAATATGACTAAATCCCCCCCTGCTTCAGATACAGCTGTGAGCCATTTATCTATCTCAGATTTCCACCCGTCAAGCCACTCTTTCAATAGCTTTCAGTTCTGGTAAAGCAGGTCTTTGTTTGTTTTCTTTGTTTCATTGATTACTTTGCTTGACTCATGAGCAACACATCAAGATAGTTGAACTTTTTCACAGGAAGCAGAGACTCACTCCTGACCACCAGAGAGGATTTCACTTTTTCCCAGTTCAGAACCATGGTTCTAGACCTTGAGTAGGTGGCTCTCAGACTCCTACTGGGCAAAATGACAGTTAAAAAGAGTTGACTACCTTACATCTAAACAAGTTGAAAATGTGGTTAAAGAGAAAGGTAAAAAGATTTTTTTACGTGGAAATATCTATGAATATCCAAATGTGATTGAAAAGCTGAGAGGGCTGATAAAATGAACTGACCACACTTGACTTTCAAAGTCTTCGCTTAGGGTACATGAAATTTTGTTCCAAAAAGTTGCATTTTCATTGTTGTTTTCTGTGACTAAATAAAGACAAGAAGGAGCGGACTAGAAATGGCTCTAATAAAGATGTTGATGCATTTTTGTATGTTGAGGATTTTTTTTTTATAGCAAGAAATGCTGATTGTGCTCGGAAGTAAAGTAAAAACAAAATTATTGTTAACTCAAAGAATAAAATCAAACACGCGGTAATACTTAAAGAAAAACTCAAGACTCGTAGGATAAAAAAAAATGAAATCTCCGAATGTAACCCAAGAAGGCTCACATTTATTTCATTTAGTCAGCATTGTGATATGGCATTTTATTTCATTGCTTTGGCACGTAACTCTGGTTTGAGTATGCAGGTCTTTGAGTCTCACTGAGGGCTGTGGTGTGTTTTCTTCTCACATTCCTAGAACCTGTATGATTTGGTTCAGTGGTGGTTTTAAATTAGGCGTGTGTGTGTGTGTGAATTTGGCTATTTTGTTCTTGTTCTTCTGTGTGGTGCTTTCTGTTGAAAAACCTTCCAGGGTGCACCTCACCTCCTTTATAAAGCTTTTATTGTACGTGAATGAACAAGACAAAACTTGCACAGAAAATTAACAAATTTGTCTATCCTGCACACTTTTAAACATAGTCAGTTTTTGTTGTCATGTGTTGCTGAACAAATCTTTTCACCTTCGTTTGCCTAATGTTTCCTTTTTTATGTTTTGATCCAGTGAAGTCCTCTGCAACAAGAATAAGACTATCCTGAGCAACAAGGACACCCTGCAGTTTTCTAAACTTGCCGACACCCTTGAAACAATTGCAGAGGAAGGGGCAGATGCCTTTTACACCGGCAGGATAGGACATGACTTGATCCAAGACATAAAAGCTGCAGGTTGGTGCAAGAACGGCCTGAGAAAGCTGAGGCTGTATCAGTTAAAATAAAAACTTTAGGTAAAGAAGACGGACAGAAGCACATAAAATTCAAGGGGCATTTTCTTTCTTTTTTTTGTCTTTAGGTGGAACATTAACAATGGAAGACCTGAAGTCTTACAAAGAGCAGGTGGTCAGTCCATGGACGGTTTCTTTGGGACCTCATCAGATGTACATCGCTCCACCACCTGCTGGGGGGGCGCTGCTGGCTTTCATTCTCAGAATTCTGAAAGGTTTTGCATCTTTTGTTGTGATGCAGATGTGGTTCTTTGAATGCACTTGTATGAACACAGTAATTAAAAACCTGCTCTCTTGATCCGAAGGGTTCTCGCTGACTTCAGACTCTCTGGTTGGTGAAAATAAGATTCAGATGTACCATCGTTATATAGAGGCAGCTAAGTTTGCTAATGGACAAAAGAAGCACATTCGAGATCCTGCCTTCTTCGGTAACGGCAAGGTGGGAAACTGGAATTCCTTTTCTCTTTGTTACCAGGAAAGTAATTGTTCTGACTCAACCATTACAGTTGTCTCATCCTTTCAGCATAAGTCTATCTGACGTGAGGCATGCACCTTATAACAGTGAAATACCAAACCTCCACAGCAACCTGTTGATGTTGCTTTAAAGAAAATCGAATTATTTAGTATTTCTTAATTATGAATAGTGTAAGAGGTCGATGAAAACTGCCTGCCAAGACTTTATCTGACATGAGAATAAGATTGTTACTCTCTTTTAAACAGTAAGCTACTGCTTTTGAAGAAAAGTGACTATCTCACACGGATACAGAAATAGTCAGATAATTTGTAGTCGTTTTGGCTGCGTGAGATAAGATGGGCATTTTTGTGGGGGAGTGGTTCTATGTTTTAAGAATAAATTATTATGTTTTATCACTTTTCTTAAAGTTGCAGTAGGGAGTTTTCAAAAAGGTGTGGACTTAGCCTGAAATTTTGAACAAGCAGACCTTATAGGTCCCTCTATGTTGACCAGATCTCAAATAACCAAAGGTGAACAACAGGATGCTTGTGAAGGACCATGCAGGACGCATAACCAACACTATGATGACGTCATACATTTTAACTGAGCAAATATCGCACATTACATTAATCAATCTCGGCTCTGTTATTGTGCAACACTGAATTATCACAACTCATGGGTTTATAACAAGCATTATTTAACATTTTTGAAGTTTAATAAGACCATTAAACTTTAGCCCTGTGATAGACAGTAGACCTGTCCAGGATTTGCTACCCCGCGTCCCCGCGTCCCCGCTTCCCGCCCATTGTCTGTTGGAGATAGGCAGCAGCCTTCTCTGGCCTTACCCAGTTAGAAATCACTCCCTATTCTTTGTAGGAGCATTTCCTTTACTTTGATATCGTTTCCTTGCATCAAGATCCGTTTAGTTTTATTTTATGAGCATCCTGGCACGCAGCTGCCCATGAGGTAGGATGCGGCAGCATATTTTGATCGACAGCTGACTGCAGCTCTCGTTAACGGTCATTGCAGCTCTGCCTTCTTTATTTCAGGAAAGCGCATCTTGAATAATTTTTTTTAACTTTCCAAATCTGACCCAGTCAAATGTGGGATGCTGTTTCCGTTTGTGAAACAATAATGGGACAAGAGTGAAAAATGCGGTACAGTAACACACAAATCAGGACATCTGGTCACCATAGTTCCCTCCCCATCGCTCTCTGCTGCTCTGCAGCCCTCCCTCCACAGCAGAGCCTACTGTGCTACTCCAACATTTCCCCGTCTTTTTTTCTGATCAGGCACTCCAGAAGCTGACAATTTTCCTGAAAAGTAGATTGTCTCTCCGCCGTCTCCAAACAGCTGCAGTCCACCAGCAATCATGAGATTGAATGACGATAGTGCTGTACAGGAGAGGGGGTATGAGCAGCTCGTGCACATGAATGATTAACACTGCTAACAACCAATCAGAGCCAGACATTCCGCCTGATTCTCATTGGTTGTTTCTGATCGGGAGCTGTTTAGTTCTGCAAATGGCAGTAGGACCACTGGGTGGAGCCAGAGGAGCCTCATTTTTTTCCTCACATTAACTATATCATATTTTACTGTCAGGACATAGTGACAGTTTAAAATAAATATGTAAAAAAAAAAAAAAAAAAAATGTATACAAAAGTCACATACTGCAGCTTTAACCCATGCTGTTGTAAGCAGAAAACATTAGGTCTTGGAGAGGTGTGGGATTATTTACAGCATGCTCCTAAACTCTGTTCTTCAGGACAGCTTCTATAAACAGGAATGGGATGAGAACTATTACAGTCATTATCAGTCATTTGTCACTGAATGAAGTGATTGTAAAAAAAAAAAAAAAAAAAGGTTTACTGGATAACGAGGCCATTAGGTAGGACAGATATGTGTAGTACAGCACTGTTTTATCACAAGAAATAATTTTTTGCCAAATTTGACTTTCTGTGATTCTTTAAGTTGAAACATAAAACACAATTTTCAGCAAAAAAAAATTGCATGCTGGCAGTGGTTAAAAAAAAGCACAACAAGGTGTAACAAAGTTTCAAAAAATAGTATTTAAAACACAAAGATTGTTCGTCATGCCTTTCTGACCTGTGAGATATCAAAGAAGGTGCTGGCATATTCTCCAGTTGTATAGAGCATAGAATAAACCGTTGCTTACCCTCCTTCACCTATTGTTATTTACGACTGGCTGAAAGAAGGCTACACTATTTTTCTTGCTTAAAAGTAAGACAGTTCATAAGTCTGAAAATATTCGTGGTAGCTAAAAATTACAGCCATGTCTTAAAAACTGGAGGAGTGTCACTGATATCTATTAAAGCATTTCTGGTAAACAGCCAACCCCTGGCTGCCCTAGCAAATAGTTTAAAGATGAATTTATTCCAAAGTGTATTACACATTAAAACTAATTTTACACGCTTTTAACTCCTTTATTGTCCCCTTTTTACAAGCTCTGAATGATATATTGGGTGGAAAAATGAAAACCAGGACAAAAGAGGGCTTGTGATCAAAGTTACAGTAAGTGTTGACGGTTGTTTTCATCTTCCTCTTTCAGGTTGCTGATCACTTGATTGATCCTTCTTTCACCGATCGTATCAGGAGGATGATATCATCACTTCGCACCCATAATGACTCCTATTACAGCAACATCAAGCCTCCGTCCGATAATTTTGGAACAACCCATGTATCTGTCCTGGATAAGGATGAACTCGCCGTCTCAGCCACCAGCACCATAAATCAGCTGTGAGTTGAAGACCTCCTTAGAAAAAAAGATTAGTACATATACTGAAAGTGACATCATAGTATTGTACAAAGTATATGCACTGCTTCATTACGATCTGGTTCTGCAGGTTTGGAGGAGCAGTTTACTCTCCACGAACGGGAATCATCCTCAACAACGAGCTTGCTGACTTTTGTGGAAGAGTAGATTCAATAAGTGCAGGTAATAAATAAATAACCAGAGAAGACCAAATTAAGGCTAAATAGCCTCCATCTGATATTTACTGACTCGGAGGTATTATCTGCCTCATGCAGGTGAACGGCCGCCCTCCTCTATGACTCCTGTTATCCTGGAGAAAAGCTCTGGAGGGATCCTTGTGATGGGCGGTTCAGGAGGAAGTATGATCACCTCATCAGTGGCTTTGGTAAATTACTGCTTTGCCTCAAGGTTTTTTTTTTCAGTTTGTGGGCTTCTTTGGCCTTACATAACTCTCTTTTCTCTCTAACAGTCCCTAATAAACCGTCTATGGCTGGGGATGAGCTTAAAAGCTTCTATTGATGCTCGTATAATCTTCGTCGACTCAAAGAACGTTGTGAATTTTGAACCAGAATTTGATGAGGTAATGTACCTTTATGTATCATGACTGTAAATTTATGACAAAGGAGTTTGTTAGTCTGAGATTATCCATGTCAAAAATAGCATTTCGATTTACAGAGTGCTCCACCTTTTTTAGTACCTCTGTTAAATATGTGGGGGGGGGGGACGTAATGTTTTACTGCCAGAGCAGCTTTCAGCATTGAACGTTTTATTTAAGCAGAGTTGTTTAATGGGATAAAATCCAATGTTAAGAAATAACTTTTTGTCACCAGGACACAATTATTGTCACTGAAAACGACTTCAGTACAGTGTATGTAGCAGATGTAGGTATTTATTTTCAATTTATACGTTTATACTTGCCAGAAAGTGTAGAGAGGGCTGCGGATAAATGAGTTTGAACAGAAATTAAAAGATTGCAACTCCGCAGTATTGAATTTCCTGTGATCAATCTGGGGATTTTCTTATTGAGTTTTTCATACTTTTTAATCGTAATTTTGTTATGTGTTTTCTTAGTCTGTGAAAGAAGGCCTCAGGGCTCTTGGACACCAAGTTGGGAACTGGAAATACTTCCTAAATGTGGTCAATGCCTTGGAAAAGGAGAACGGTTGCATAGAGGCCGTGTCGGACCGCAGGAAGTTGGGAATGGCAGCAGGATATTGATCTCGAGGATCATGAGTAACCCTCCGCAGATATCTTTTCTTGGACTAACTGAACCTTTAGGCTTGGAGCCAGTGAATGTGGTGCAGCTCTCAAAAACTGAATGTGAATGATTTTTATATTTCTACTGTATGCATTTTGTGAAGAAGGATGCACGGCCAGGAGTTAAGATTGTCTGACTTGGAGATCAAAAAAAAATGCTGTTGATTTACTCCACTTGTTCATTTAAAAAAAGTGACTGAATGCAGGCACACATCCATGTAGCATTTTTATAATACTTCATGAAAGTAATCAGACAAAATTGATGGTCGGGCTAACTCCATCTAGATGTTTCATATGAAGACAGAGCAACATAATGATGCGATTAATGTACATTCCACCATCATCCAGCCAACACCTTTCTCTTTTTGTTCATGTGTTTTGACATGTACGCTTGTGCAGCTACAGCACTGTGCAATTTTTTTCAATCTGTCCAGTTTCTTTATATGTTCCTTTCAAGATGACCGTTCTTTGTAATCTTTTAAAATCAGTCTTGATCCCTGTTCATGACTCTCCAGGCTCTCTTGAGGTATTTTAAAGTTTTGGGTGTGATTCAGGCTGCTTGTTCATACATTTACCACCCACTCAGGTCAAGTGCCAGGTCTAAAGCTTTACCTACAGCTTTTTAGCAATGTCCAAAAGTCACGCCTTTCAGAAAAAGGGGCAAATATCGAGCAAAGAGCGGAGACGGGACCTGAGAGATGCAACACTGTTCTGTTGATCGTCATACTCCAGAGTATGATGAACACACCCTTTTAAGTTTCGCAAAACAATAACAGTATTCCAATAATAACGAATAAATAACCAGCCTAAAAATTGTTGTAATAAGCATAAGTCCAAAGAAAGAAACGGAAAGATCTTGAGTCAATACCACTCTAAAAGATCTGAAAAATGTCCTCCTTGCTTAAAGGAAAACTCAGAAGAAATGACGGATGGCTTAAAATTTTTTGCACAGTACTGCATTAGTATTTAGAGACAGAAAAAAACTGAGATGCTGTTTTCTAAAGAGCACTGTTTCATTTGTTCACAGCAGCTGGGTATAAACATTTGTGGAAAGACTGTCTTTACAGTCTGCAATTATCACTTTGCATTGTTGACCAATGTACGTCTGTAATGTGTAGTGCTATAACTGAATTTGTTTTATTTTCCGACTGACTTAGGATATTTTTTGTTGGGTCTCCCCACCATATATGAGCCATTTAACCTTTTTTAAAAGGAAATCCTGAGATACTTCTACTGTGACCTTCAGCATTTTACTGTATGTGAGAAAGCCAACGATTCAAACTAATGTTCTTAATTCAATATACTGTAAAAATATCTTTTTACTAAAGCAATTTTTTTACTTTGTGTTATTGTTGATGTATTTTTATAGACTTGTTTGTGACTGCTCACTTTGTATTTTCTTGTTTCCACATTAAAAAACATTCACTTGATGTTTCATATTTCCACAAGCTGATTGATGGTGACACAAATTCTGATCAATTTTACACACATAAAACTTATTTAACAGCAAGTTTGTAAAAAACTAAAATCTGTGCATATGAAAGTGCTTTAAGTTCCAGATATCTTTGCTTAAATAGTAATATTGTTCAATTTAACCATAATTTCCAAACAACTGAAGTATAAAAATATAAAAGAAAATCTTGGTTTCTACTTATGAGCGAAAATAAGACAATGTGAACTGTCTTCACAGTTACAGTAAAAACAGCTGCATGAAATACAGGGCTTTCCAGAAAAAGCTCTAATTATTATTTTAGTTTTTCATTGTCTTTCTATAAATCTGGCAGCTATTGGCTTATTTATAAATGGTGGTCATTAATCAATAACTTTGAATAAACCTAAATATGACTGCCATTATACAAAAGGCCTGAAGAAACTTAAGTAGTTAACAAAAAAACAAAAAAATAAATAAATATATAAATATATATATATATATATATATATATATATATATATATATATATATATATATATATATATATATATATATATATATATAGCCTATTGGCTGAAAATGAACGGCTCCTAAACAGTCCTTTAATCAATGAAGGAAAGGCAAAATTAAATTTTACTTCTCTAACTTACTAGCTATTTGTGCTGCTTTGACTTCTTTGTGTGCTAGTAAAAATGTAAAAAGCTAGCACTGCAGTTCTCGAGGGCTATATCTGGCACATTTTAATTGTGTCCATGGTCCAACACACCTAAATAAAATGGCTAAATAATATTTCCAGCATGCGGTCAAATTCCACAGATTCCTGATTAATATCCGGTTCAGAACCAGCTTTATTATGTCACAATCCCCAGATGTTTGATTAGTTTTAGTTTAAGGTTCCTGGGGAGCGTGCTTTCTGTCAGTGTTTCAACTTTTTTTAGTATGGTTTATTAGTTTGTAGATTCTGTTTCTTCCTTCTTGTTTCCTGTCATTAAGTATTCTGTTTATTTGGATTTAGTCATTTTTAGTTATGTTAGATCACTTTTCCCCCTGTTCATTTACCTTCTGGGTTCAGTTCAGTCTTTAGTGGGTTCATTTAGTTAGAGTCCTTTTAGGGTTACAGGTTTTGTGTTCTTGTTGGGTTCTGTTTTCCTACTTGTCTCTGTCATTTCATTGCTCTCCCTTAGCTCATTACCGTCAATCATTCACCTGTGCTAATTACTTTCACCTGCTTTCCCCTTTGTCTCTTTCGCTCTTTAAACTGCCAGCTGTCTCTCCACCCTCCTTTATGCCACCATTTGTTTGGTCTCCTAGTTGTTGTGCCCTGGTCCATGTTTATCGCCCGTCTCCTCTAAGTTTTGTTGCCTTCACTTATTAATAAATCACTTTGACTTCGTCACGCCAAGCTCTTGTCTGAAATTCGGTCCACCAACAACCACGTTATATAACATATTTGGCCATGTTTGTATGCACAATCAAGGAATTTGACTTTGGTTACAACACTCGATGCGTACAGACATTAGGTATTTTGTGACATGTAAAGAAAGAAAATATTTGAGGTTGTGTGAGTTTGATACTCATTTTGTTTCACAGCAGTCTATCCGGCTACTCCGGCTGTGAGATGTTCATTGTGTCCATCGGAGGGACAGCCCGATGGACACAATGGACATAGAAATTGCCTCTGTGGTGGCTGGTATTAACAAATAGCACACTAGAAGGTAAAAGTCTAAACGGTGTGTGTTCAGGATGTCTGGGGTCTGCATAGATGTCTGCTGCCCTTTTCCTGACCCTAGACCTGCAAGTCCTGGATGGATGGATGGAAGATCAGTCCTAATGATCCTTTCTGCAGACCTAATTGTTTGTTGCAGGTTTGTCTGTCTAGTTTTCTGGACGAGCTCAGCCACACAGTGATAGAAAAACACAGGACAAACTGGATGATGGCACTGCAGAAGATTCACATGTGCTGAAGCATATAGACATCACAGAAACCTGCTTTAAGTCAATAGTAGGTAACGCTTTTAAATAACCACTTTTCTATCTATCTTTAGCAGCTAGCTAACACGTTTGTTAAACAGTGAAAGCAAGTGCAGATTTAATTTATATTGTATACTCCTTTATAGAAATGCTTCTAATAACAGCATTTCAGGTACTTTTTGGATTTACAAAAAACGATTCCCATACAGTTGTGATTTTTTTTTAAAATGCAATCAGAATGCAATCCATCAGTAAAATTCCACAGTTTTACACATTTTGCACAAATCTCAAGTACCTAATTACTCAAAGTTTGGCTGCATCTTAATGGCATGGTGGAAAATGACGTAGCTCTGTGGTTAGGGAACATTTGAAATTAAATTAAAACCCACAAATGACAGAGGGTACAATTTATTTTACCCTGACTATATTATTCACAAAAATTAATTGTGGCTCAAATATTCTGTTAAACATTTTCATAAAGCATTTCTTTGTCTTACTATCTTAAAACATGTTAGTTGCAATTTTCAATTCCAGCTTACTATTTAAGAAGCCCTATTTACAAGTGAGTATTTCACATGTTCAGGGATATAAGTAAATCTACATGATTCTACATGTTTTACAGACTTTGAAGCAACACTGGGAAATTATCAGCAATAATACCTCATGTTTTCTGATATGGCTTATATGAGAGAAAAAGAAAGATTTGAAAAAAAATGTAATGAGACACATTCTCAGTAGAGGAACTTATGAATTAGTAATGATTTCTTAAGTGGATTCTGCTCGGCTCTTCTTACAGGCGCTCTGTGTGAGTTAGGAGAACATGCAAATTTCACTCTGTGTGAAGTATCTCTGTCTTTGTTGAATGACAAATGAGTTAATCTTGATAATCTTTGGCTTTTATAGCTCTAGTGTCATAATATCAACCTCTTTCTGTGAGCCATAAGAAGAAACTATAGCTCTAGAGTATGCAGACAAAATCTCTCGACTCCTTTTCAGTTATAACAGAGGAAGGTTAATGATCCGCTGACGACTGCATACTTTCAACCCCAAAGCCATATTGATGAAGCAAATTATTTCAACAAAAGCTGGTTGATGGTTTTGTACATACTTTTTTGCACATGTGTATTGCTATTTTAATCTACTTGGATGTAGCCCAATGCAATGACTCAAGTTTAAATCACACGCGTGGCGACTGCAGATTTGTTCTGTGCCTGCAGGGTTAATAATCTGGCCTATTAGAGTTGCACAACTCTGTTCATCACATAACTACAGTGTGTTGATGTTGGACCATTCCTAATTGGGCCTTCAAGGAAAATTGCAGTGAGCTGTGACAAGGTCACCAGTGAATGCTATCTAAAAGAAAGAAATATTGCACAATGCAGCTTGAAAACGTGGTTGCAGCAAGAACAACATTTATGTTTCAATCTCTGGTACCTGTCCCTTGATTAACTCCTAAAAAAAAACAAATACAGAAAGCTACATCTGAGTCAAACAATAACCTTTCTTAAAGCTATAGTTGATAATCCTGTTCAGAAACACTTTTTGTTATACTGGGTAAAGTTGTCCTTCCATCCTGAAACTTGTCAATACATTATGTATTCAGAAAAAGGACATTGAAAAATTTGATCTCTGTGGGAGCTGCAGGCCTATAAAAACTTTGACCAATCCCTGCCGTTAAGTCTGAAGGGCAGGAATTGGTTAGAGTTTTGGTCCTGCTTTCACCTCCGTTTGTCTCTCAAGTTCCAGGGGTATCACCTTATCTATTGGGTGTCCCACATGCCAATAATTCTGACGGAGATCACGTAACACCAGTGTGCGTGTATGTTCCTTGATAGTTTCCGCTTGCTGGCTGCGCATGCGCACTTCTAGTGTTTATGTATCCGGTTAGCTTAGCGGTCAACTTCAGTGTTAGCCCTTCATTGTAGCTTCGCTGCTCTCACCATACCTACGAACATGAGTCACAAGAAGCAAACCACATACAAGTTTATGAGAAGAAGAGGAAGGCCTCAGTAGAAAGAAATAAGACCAGAGTGGATTTGGTAGATTTTTTTTCACATGATTTCCCTGAGGAGCGGAAGAGCAGGCTAGGCAAGGATCCAACAGCAGAAAAACAATGCTCATACAATACCTCACATGTTGAAGGAACAAAATGCAGTGAGAGGACTCAATTGCAATTAAAACACTGCTAAAAAGACCAAACAACAAAATTACTAACTCTTATATTTATTATAGGTTTGTTACAGATCCTTTACTCAACTCTGCATTCTAGATGCTTAAAAGTGAAAATTAAACTGATGTCAGGGCCTTCTTTCTGATTAAATCATCTCATCAGTATCTGATGCGATACTCATCAGATAGCCTTCAAATGTAATTCTCAGAGTCATTTGAGCCTCATATAGGAAAATAAAATGAAATGGTGATGTAATGCCTAAAGTAATGGACCTTGTTCTGATACAGCAGAACATTGCGAACTCTACAGTGTTGATCCAGTACAAATGCACTATTTAGAATAAAAAGCAATAGACATTCTGTGTAAAAACATGAGTACGATGCTCCGCACAATCCACAAACCGTAATATGTTTAGATCCACATAACATGCATCAACAGTGTGACAGCAGTGCAGGGGAGGTTAAAAAAAGGGTATGGGGGAGGAATAACCACAATAAAGTTCAGGTAGAGCCTCTACAGTAGTGAGGAATTCACCATTATAATGTCCATGAAAAGCTTTTCATGGACACACTTAAAGAATTAAAGCAGCAACATGGAACACTCACTAATCCCATAAATAAAAAGGCAGAAGTCGGCAACATTGTTCACTAAATAACTCAACAGATTAAAAGAGCATTTCACAATGAGATGACATGTACACAATAAACACACATCTGACTCCAATGTCTGTAAATGTCTACTTGGAAATTTCTCTGTTCCAATGATTGAACCTCTGGCATCGTCAGAATTTGTAAATCACTGCCACTGATATTTTATTTGCATTAATTAAAGACAGTAATGCAGTTCATTTGCACTCTTAATCCATATGTATGGATTGTCAGTGTTAATCACAATTAAAGTTAGCATAGAAAAGTCGTCTTCTTAATGGGAAAAGCCAGAAGTTGTGTGCAGCTTTAATTCTCTCCCCAGCTGTCTTTTTTTTTATTTTCTTCCTGGGGGAGTCCAAAGCACATGGAGGTCAGCCAACAGACATATTACCTCCAGCTAGTTCTGGGTCTGTCTCAAATCCTCCTCCCAGTGGGACGTGTCCAAATCAACTCTGAGAAATGTACATGGAAGTATCTCTGAATATTTTTGCCACAGAAAGCATTCACTCCTCATGTGAACTGACCTTGAGTGTTACGAAATAAAAAAGGATCTGGGGCTATAAACAGAAACAGGATTTTTCTTTAATTGAAAACCAAAAAGTAATTTTGCAGGCATCAGAGCCTTCAGTCTGGAATCAGGAGTTGTCACTTTGAATGTTCTCAACCTCATTGTTTTAGTATTATATTCAATTACTATTAGCGGGGACAGATCCATAATCCTCTTTTTTTAACCCTTAAAAAAGAGCGGCTGTGAGGCAACAATAAGGAATTCAGACCAAAGTATTGTTGTTTCACTTTAGATAGACCACAACTGAATTATTTAAATATGAAAAGGAAAGACTTAAAAGCTAATTTCCCCTTAAGCCTATTTGCACTTTTTTTCCTCCCTCATTAGTTATTTTTCTTAACATATAGAAGGTTTGTCAACACCTACGGCTATGATGCTATTCAATTCTTCTTTTATTTCTTCCACTTATCCGACATCCGGTTTCAGGGTTAGCAACCTAAGTAGAGAGGCACAGACTTCCCTTTCCCCAGCTACTTGTGCCAGGCCTCCGGAAGGATTATTAAGGCGTTCCCAGGCCATCCGAGAAACATAGTCTCTCCAGCATGTCCTGGGTCTTCCTCTGGCTCTCCTCCCAGTGGGACGTACCCAGAGCACCTCACCAGGGAGCATCCGGTTTGGATACCTCCTGGACACTATTCAATTAAATTTTATTTATATAGCACCAATTCACAATATGTCATCTCAAAGCACTTTACAAAGGCAGATTTAATCATATCATCTAGAGAGATTGGTTAAAATGTTTCCTACCCAAGTAAACCTGGCAGATTGCATCAAGTCTTGACAAGCAGCATTCACTCCTCCTGAGAGAGCGTAGAGCTACAGTGGACAGTCGTCTGCATTGTCCATGGCTTTGCAGCAATCCCTCATACTGAGCATGCATGAAGCAACAGTGGACAGGAAAACCCCCCTTAACAGCTCCAGATAACTTAAGCCGCTCTAACTATAAGCTTAATCAAAAAGAAAAGTTTTAAGATTAGTCTTGATAGTAGACAGGGTGTCTGACTCATGGCCCAAATCTGGGAGTTGGTTCCACAGGAGAGGAGCCTGATAGCTAAAGGATCTGCCTCCCATTCTACTTTTAGAGACTCTAGGAACCAGCAGCAGACCTGCAGTCTGAGAGCGAAGTGCTCTGTTAGGAACATACGGGGTAATCAGAACTCTGATGTATGTTGGAGCTTGATTAAGGGTTTAAAACGTGATAATGAGAATTTTAAATTATATTCTTGATTTAACAGGAAGCCAATGAATAGAAGCTAAAATAGGAGAAATATGATCCCTCTTGTTGATTTTCATCAGAACTCTTGCTGCAGCATTTTGGATCCGCTGAAGACTTCAAACTGTATTTTGTGGACTTCCTGATAGTAAAGAATTACAATAGTCCAGCCTTGAAGTAACAAATGCATGGACTAGTTTTTCAGCATCATTCCTGAACAGAATATTTCTCATTTTGGCGATATTCCGCGAGTGAAAAAAGGAAATCCTAGAAACCTGTTAAATATTGGATTTAAATTACATGTCGTGGGCAAAAGTAAAACCAAGGTTTCTTACTTTATTACCCGAGGCCATGTGGCACTTTGGGATTTGCGTAAGTATAAAGTACAAATTAAATATATTATTATTATTATTAAGTGTTAATAAGCAGAATTGTTGGGAGAAAAGTTGTTTTTTCAATCCACCTCATAAACTACAATTCAACAGTCTGCTCAAGGTTTGTCAAATGCGAAGTAATCTTTTGGATTTTGCTACAGGCTGATATTTGTGCAACATTAGCTACGTTTACATTGACAAAAGTAATCGGAATAAAGGGTGGATTGGAATAAAAATGTGTCATGTAAACAAGCCAGTCGGAATGTCATAATCGGATTAAAGGTATATGCTTATAAAAAAAGACCAAAAACCATTTGATCATGATAAAATAAAGTTAAATATACCAAGCCTCCATCCTGATAATGTTTTGATGGTCCTTTTTGTGGATAAAAATAGCCCCAGTACTGGGCGTGATGACCTGACATGAACAGATGTGGCGTCATCTACTGGCAGTATCGCAGAACTGTCATAATGTCAGGTTGCTTAAATAATAAATCACTTGTAAATAATGCGGGACCGAGCCCAACCCTCTGAAATGCCTCGCAATAAAGCAGCAGCTCGCCATGATCCAGTTACATTTCAGTCTTTTCCCTGTTGGAATCATATTTGTTTGCTATTTTTTTTCCACTAGATCTTGGATCATTCTACATTATGATAATCTTTCATAAATACTTTGCATGCAACAAGTGAGCTACTGATGTATAAATTAAAAAAAAGAGTCAAATGACGTGGCTATGCACCTTTAATATTAATCAAAATTGTCCAAATGAGGAAAATCCAAATGAGAGGGGTGGTTTATGCCGATTAAAAAGTCAGTGGATGAAATACGTCGGGAAAAAAAAAGAGCTCAAAATTGTTGTCTACTTGAAACTAGTAACGTTTCAACTGTAATTAGCACATCATGCAAGTCCTGCCTGGGCACTCGGAAGACAAACAAATTTGTATAATACTGCTTTGTTTATTATTTTTGTTGTTTTAGCAAAGATGGAAGTTCTTCTTCTGTGTTTTTTTCTAGGGGAATTTGATAACGGTGCATGACAGCACAATCCGATTATTTAATCCGAATACATTTTAATCTGATTGTGAAAATTTTTGCATGTAAACATAGCTATAGGCAAGCAACTATATCTAGGATCAAGATTGTAGTGTGCAAATTTTTCATGGTTAACAATAGAAATCACAATTGTTAAAATGTGTTTAAAAAAAACACATGTACGGAGGCCTTAGTCCTCGACGCAGCCAACCCAGGTACGACTCTGACCTGTGGTCCTTTGCCGCATGTCTCGCCCCCCTCTCTCGTACCCCCTTTCCTGTCAGCCCACTATACAAGAAATGAGCCACAAGTGTTGTAAAAACCTCAAAAAAAAAAAAGAAATAAGCAAAAAAATTTCAAAAAGTTGAAGCCAAAAATGTATTTAAGAACATTATTATTATTATTATTATTAAATGTAAATGAGACCACCTGTCTCAATGAGATTTCCCATCTAAATAAAAGTAAATAAATAAAGCAGTAGTAGTTGCTGCAGTAATATATTATTTATTAACAAATTTATTAACTGCTCATTATTAAATAATATCACAGCGGTATCATTATACCATTGGCATTAAATGTTTGCTATTTTATCCTGATATTAGCTGAAGCCAAAAACAATTTTATCCCGGGTGCAACAGCTGTAAACATGCTACACTCCTGAGCTTTTCCAGGGGCCCGGTCTTCGTACGTCGCCAACTCAGTTAGCTGGATTTGATTGTTGACGATTTGGCACGAAACTCATCTTGGTCTTGCTGTCATAGCAACATGTGCGCCGGCTTAAGCCTGCTGGAGAGCAGGCTTATTTCATGTAAACAGGATTAGATCGCGGCTTTATAAGCGGAGGAGATAGGGAAGTCTGCCGTAGCCATGTCCATTTTTATGACTGCAACCTATTGTGAAAGGTGCAAAAATAATTTCAGAGTTTTTCGAATTAATCGCGTATTGCGCAATAGACAGAATCCTTTAGCGCAGCACGACAGTGTAATTGGAGAGAATTTTCTTGGTGGCTGTTAGAAAGAGACAAACATCATTTAACAGTGGCTTTTAAAGAGGAAAAAGTGGTGTTGGAGCCATAAATCTTATTTTAGTTATTTAGTGAGTTATTTGTATGATGGTTTGCTATTTATTTTTAGCATATTCAGTAAGAAGATTTGTTCAGGCCGTTTTTTTATGAAGTTTAGTTTTACTTTGAAAGGCTTGCTTCCTGTCGAGCCGTATATTGTATTAGAAAAAACTATGGATGGATTATCTAGACACGGAGCAATACAGTTTTTGACCGTGTAAACTGTGGATGACTTGGAAAAGGAAAAACTTAATTTTTTTATAGATAACGCCTTTTTTGTTAAAAATCCCAGTTTGCACATGTCCTTTACTTCCCGTGTCTAAGGAATGACACCGATATTGGATCTGTTGACATAACAAGTATCTTTTTAAAATAAAGTAGAATAAGTAAAGGCTAGCATTTTGTAGAATATTCTTGTATTTCACTTTTACTTGTCCCCATGTTCTAGTGGGTCCCGTGGAGGCTCTGATGTAAAAGAACAAATTAAATATGAAATTATTAAAAAAGCAAAAATACATACTGTAGAAAGTGATAGAAACATCTACCATGGACAGTATTTATGCACTAATTTGTCTGCTACTTTTTGCCAGCCCTCTCTCCTGGCTTTAGCAGACTTTGAGGTGTTACCTGTCGTTTTAATTAATGACTCAAATTCAGCATAACCTTCCATTAAAAGCTCGTGTTCTGCTTGGGAGAAAAAACTGTGGGCGTTCTTTGGCCATGCTGAACAGCCAATAGCAGCATTGCTGATCATTGTTTCTACTATCGATACATTTCCCCTTTTATTTATTTATTTATTTATTTATTTATTTATTTATTTATTTATTTTCCCCTTTTAAACAAACGCATGAACGCGCAGTTGTCTCAGATAACTCAATCCAGCCATACTAATCATAAACAACAGGTGTGTTGGAAGAACCCAATTAGCCGGATCATGATTAGCCAGATGAAGTCATCTTGGATGTGTCCTTTGATCTCGGATGTTTTAAGCAATGTACGAAGAACGGGGCCCTGGCCTCAGTTGTTTGGAATAATCCCAGTGATCTGACTGTCAGGGTGACTGATACAGCTGACTGTCTCTGTCAACGTTTCACATTTTGAAACAGCAGCGACGAGCTTAACAGTGAACATTTAGATGGTTAATATCCAATAAAACAGTGTTTCATCCCACGGACGTAAAAAAATTTCCAACTGAGTTGTTCTGAAATCAGCTAAAGCTTATCATCTCTCTGAGGACATATTCCTTTACAAACTCAAGGCCATTCGACATTTTTTATTACACATAGGGGAACGCTCACCAGCAATAACTTCCCAGAACTACATTTAAAAAAAACACTATGCATTTAATGTACAAGACAATAAAACAGAAAACTTTTGACCCTCCATGCCACATATTTCTATGACAGTATAGGCCCATAAGAAGAAAATATTACCCAGTGAATAGGCATGCTACAGGCTCCTCACACTACAGTGTTTTGTAAAATAGCTTTATGGTTTAAAAAGAGAATAAAAGTGATAGGAGCACTTTCTGATGTTTCACAGTTCTGCCAATAAAAGATACGGCTGTAGGGAGCAGCAGCAAATATAATGAGATGAGGTCACTGTAGGTCGCTGCACTCTGAGTGTTGGGAAATTATTTTGAGTCATTATTTTTTTTCCCTGGAACAGCTTGTCCCTGACGTATTACAGTCTGTGCCCTTTGTTACTCCTCTTATAATTCTGTTAAACAACCAACAACAGCTTCATAACAGCTCAGAAGTGCTAACGAGATTATATACACTTTTGAAAATATATTTTAAAAACACGGGTTATTAGTGAAGTAATGTCTGTTTTACAGGTTCTTCTGTTTGTGTATCACATTTCATTGGTTTAAAAATCACCAAAGCTAAAGTTTCACATATGGTCAACAAATAAGTTAATGAAAATAAAATAAGTTCTGGTCTTTAAAGTCAGAAGTGATTAGAATTAATAGAAGTACTATGTTTTGTAAAGCGTATATGCATTGTCTCAGACAGGTAATGGTGGTTGTTCGCCTCTATCGAGATCCTGCTCTCCCAGGCTGAGGCAAAGGTGTCAAAGATCAGGCAGCTAACGACACTTTTTAACCAGGGAAGGATTTATGGTCTCAGTACCCGGCAGCATAAGCCCATTTACGGGGGATCCGACTTTGCGTACAGCCTGTTTTCATGACGCACCACAGCCTGGACCACAGCTCCTGTTTGATGTGAGGTACTCTGTCGCATGGTTCTTATTTGCCAAACCGTCAAACACTTCCTGTGAGCCAAAACAAGAGACAGCATGAAAAACTTGAGAACAGTTGCTGAGTCTTGTGACATAGAGCATGATCATCAATTAAATTGTACAGTAACTCAGTACAACAAACATGGCCTTACAAAAAGAAAAAAAAAACATTCCATTAGTTTGCACCATGTTTAAAAGCAGTTCACAATATATATATTTTTTTTGTTTTAATGTTTGGTTTTGTATGGATAAAACTGGCGTAATATTGAGATTCTGAAATGGCCTTCCCATAACCTTTCACTCAGCCGGATGTTGGATGGACGATACAACCTATATCCCAAAGGTGTATCATGGGTGGAAAAAACTAATTATACCCGATGTTTGCTTGTGTTGGAAAACAAAACATATACTCACCAAGAGTGAAAAGTATCCAACAATCACAAAGCAGCAGTGCATATGTACCGTCTCACCAATGACTTGTGCTGAGGTTGGAAAGTTAAGAAATGTAATGTTCTAATAGTTTTGCACTGTTTTATAGTGTTTTTCACATTTTACATGAAATCTGAATATTTTGTGGTATTTGTGAATGTAGAATTTTTGTTACTTTGATGTTGTTTTGCTATTTTTTGAAATTTTGTACTTTAACAATTCATTGCATTCAACCATTTGGTTAGGTTAATAATTTTAAATAGAAGGGTATGTAATAGAAAAATAATTGATTGTTGTCGTTATAGGTCAACATCGGAATAAGAAAGAAAGAATAGATAGATAGATAGATAGATAGATAGATAGATAGATAGATAGATAGATAGATAGATAGATAGATAGATAGATAGATAGATAGATAGCTAGATAGATAGCTAGATAGATAGATAGATAGATAGATAGATAGATAGATAGATAGATAGATAGATAGATGATCATATTTTTCTTGGTGTAGCAGTTAAAGGACTAAC
This sequence comes from Fundulus heteroclitus, assembly GCF_011125445.2. Taxonomy (NCBI): domain Eukaryota; kingdom Metazoa; phylum Chordata; class Actinopteri; order Cyprinodontiformes; family Fundulidae; genus Fundulus; species Fundulus heteroclitus. The sequence continues at coordinate 556 of NW_023396729.1, read as the reverse complement.
TATAAAAATCCTTTTAAAAGAAAGTGTAAAAAATCCACGCATAATTATACTAGAAGTGTTTGTATGGCTACATGGCTACAGTCAGTGGCGAGTTTTAATATTGTCAAAACTATATGGCTATGCCCCAGGGTTGGCATTATAAGGTGGATGCACCAGCAACAGATAACATTTATTTGTATAATGCATCCAGTGAGCAGTTGTTGGCCCCTTGTGTTGAGTATAGGCCCCCCTGGTCTGCCTCCAATATCAGAGTGAGCAGATTCCTGGGCCAGGGACTGTACAGCAATTCCCTCCATCCCATATCTGAGAGGATTTTCTGGGATGTGGTGGTTCTCAGGGAGGCATGATAGTGCTGTAATCAAACTGAGCCTGACATTCGCTGCTGCACGCATGTTAACTGGTATTATTTTCTTCTATTCTCAAGTGCGATTTAGTCTGGGTCCATCGAATACCCTATAAAGTTAGGACTCTTTAGCCCAAGTGGAAGTGCGTCACTAAAGAAAGTAAGTAGGAAAAGGACCCTGTATGTTTCCTCCCGCATCTAAATTAGCATCTA